>NW_007087050.1:162977-172946 GCF_000164805.1 Carlito syrichta
AGTTCCAGCTACTTGGAAGGCTGAGGCGGAAGGATCTCCAGAGCCCAGCAGGTCGAGGCTACGGTGGCTGGGAGTGGTCACTGCACTCCAGTCTGAGCGACAGAGTGAGATTCCAACTCAAAAAAAAAAAAAATGTGAGCATTAAATAGTCTTTAAGGATTCTGCTTTTCATGGCTTCTTGGTTATTTCACTGATTATTCAGTGTTTCATTCATAGTTTGTTTGTGTAACCATTCATATCCAGGTTATTGGGCAAGAAGCATTTCTCTTTTATTCCTTTATATTTTCTTCGGTTTTTTTTTTTTTTTTTTTGACTTGGAGTCTCACTCTGTTGACCACACTGGAGTGCAGGAGCAGTCTCATGGCCACTGCAGCCTCGACCTGCTGGGCTCAGGTGATCCTCCCGCCTTCGCCTTCCAAGTAGCTGGAACTATAGGTGTGCGCTACCATGCCTGGCTAATTTTTTGATTTATTGTAGAGATGAGGTCTTACCAAGTTGCCTATGCTGGTCTTGAACCCGTGGGCTCAGGTAATCCTCTCACCTCGGCCTCCCAAAGTGCTGGGATTATAGGCATGAGTCACTGCACCCGGCCAATATATTTTCTTAGTTATAATCTTTTTTTTTTTATAAACATATTTTTTATTTTAAAATTTTGGGGTACAGTTAAGGGTTAGGTATATAAATATGTATCGTTCAGGCACCCTTGTTGATAAGGCATGTCTCCCTGTCCCCAGACAGATATCGACTACCGTTAATCCCACCTCCCTTCCCCTCCCTACCCCCGCCATAGTTTCCTGCCACTGTCAATCCTTTTTTATAGTATTATGATAGATGCTCAAGGTCTACTATATGAGTGAGAACATGTGATACTCAGATCTTTGTTCCTGTGAGAGATCACTCAGTTATAATCTTAATGTCTTTATTGATGAACCTATGCACCGATGAGCTTTAGTGGTTCTGACCTAGGGACTCTGACCCTCACCCAGAAACAGACTCTAAGAGCTGTTCTGCAGTTTAGAAAGCCTGTGGGAACTGTCCACTCCTGTGGAGGTCACCCTAGCTGAACATACTGACCAACACATGCCTCAGCGTTTGGCTGCCTTAGACCGTTTTGTGAGAAACGTTGTTCTCTCCTTCTGCTCAGCAGCTTGGATCTCCAGTTGTCAATAGCCTTGAGTACTTTTTAAATAGGGAAGCGAATTAGTTATTGCTTAAAAGATGTAGTTTTGGGGTGCAGTCTTCTCAAGCATGTGTTGTGGTTACCACTAACATTTTGGTGATCACTAACATCTGTCCACATTTCTGTAATCTTTCTCCTTCCACAAGGCACTAAAAATGATTCCTCTTTTTTAATCTTAACAATAGTCACACAATGAGCAGCTTTATCCAAAGAAAAACAGTTTGCGTCTACAAATTTCCATTGGAGAAATTCCTTTCAAACAGGATAATCTCTTTGCTTGTTTTCTCTCCAGTTATAATTACAAAAGGAACATGTGGCCATTGTAGAAATTATAAAAAATGCCATTAAGAAATTAAACATTTTCTGTATTCTCATTGTCCAGATATAACCAGTGTTTGTGTTTAAGAGTTTAGGACTTGGCTGGGCACAGTGATTCAAGCCTGTAATCCCAGCACTTTGGGAGGCCAGGACCGCCTGAGCCCAGGAGTTCAAGACTAGCCAGGGCAACTTGGTGAGACCTTGTCTCTACAATAAATCAAAAAATTAGCCGGGCGTGGTATCATGCACCTGTAGTTCCAGATACTTGGAAGGCTAAGGTAGAAGGATCGCCTGAGCCATGAGCGTGCCACTGCACTCCAACCTGGGCGATGGAGTGACACTCCAACTGAAAAAGAAAAAAAAAAGAGTTTAGCCCTCCATATGTCTTTATATTCATATATTTCTAAAACTGGGATTATACTACCATTACTTTTTACTTACTTTTTTCTCTTACATTAGAAGCATTCCCCATGTTATTGACTATTCTTTTAAAATTTGAGTATTGGCCAGACGCAGTGGCTTATGCCTGTAATACAAGCACTTTGGGAGGTGGAGATGGGAGGATTGCTTGAGGCCAGGAGTTTGAGACTAGTCTAGGCAACATAGCGAGACCTCGTCTCTACACAAATTCATAAAATTAGCCTGGTGTGGTGGTGTGCACCTATAGTCTCAGCTACTCAGGAGGCTGAAGCAGGAGGATCACCTGAGCCCAGGAGGTCAAGGTTGTGGTGAGCTGTGATGATACTACTGCACTTCAGCCTGGGTGACAGAGTAAGACTTCAACTCAAAAATAAATAAATAATAATTTAAAAAGAAAAATAATAAATTAGAATGTTTTAAATGTGACTTAAGTTGCATGGTTTTTAAAATCATAACTCATAATTGACATAGACAATCCTCTTTTGTTAGAAAGTTAGGTTTGTTGCAATAAACACCTTTGTACATAATTCTTCTGCCACTCTCTAGTACTTCCTCTTCCTCTTCCTTTGCCCTCTTTCTTCCCTTCTGTGGCATGCTGGGGCTATCTGGGGAAATGATATGTGGGGGTTCTCTGGATGACCCCTGAAGTTCTTCCACAGACAGTCATCACCACCATGACTACTTTGAAGAAGAACCTAGCTGACGAAGATGCTATGTCTTGCCTGGTGCTGGGCACTGAGAACAAGGAACTCCTGGTGCTTGACCCTGAGGCCTTCACCATTTTGGCCAAGGTCAGTGTCAGGTCTGGCCCCGGACACACCTGCATTCCCTCCTCATGTCCCCAGTTAGTTCTTGGTAATAAATGGTTATTACAGAAAAATTAGACACTGTTGATAAACATAAAGAAAATTATTATATAGACATCCAGAAATCCCACCCACAGATAACTACTGCTTAAGTTTTGACAAGTGTCCTTCTAGATATTTTCGTATTTAGAAATAGATACATGGCTGGGCTTGGTGGCTCAGCCTGTAATCTCAGCCCTTTGGGAGGCCGAGGTGAGTGGATTACCTGAGCCCACGGGTTCGAGACCCACCTGGACATCTTGGCGAGACCTTGTCTATACAATAAATCAAAAACTAGCCAGGTGTGGTAGAGCGTACCTATAGTTCTGGCTATTCGGAAGGCTGAGGCAGAAGGATCGCCGGAGCCCAGCAGGTCGAGGCTGCGGTAGCTGGGAGCGTGCCACTGCACTCCAGTCTTGGCAACAGAGTGAGACTCCAACTCAAAAAGAAAAAAAAAGGAATATATAACTTTATATAATTATTTCTCCTTAAAAACAGAATCATGGTACACAATCACGTAACCTGCCTTTTCACATAGCAATGTATCATTAGTGCTTTTTAGATCTATAAAACCAGGTCTGTGGGCTTTTTAAAGACCACACAAGAACCATTATATAGCTGTATCATAATTCATTTACCCTGTCACCTATTGTATGTTTAAGTTTTCTGTTTTTCACTATAATGAACACCACTGCTATAGACTTTCTTTTTGTTTTTTGAAAGCAGGATTTATTGAGAGGATAGAAAAACTCCCATGGTGGGTGGGGACCCGAAGGGGTTGCCCGACTATCTTACCCAAACATCTTTGCCGGCAGTCCCTGAACCGGCATAGTTTAGTCAAAGGGTATAGACTAAAAGGCATTCCTACACCTTGCTGAGTTTCGCTGCTAAAAAACTGTATGAGTTTAAACTGTGAGCAGCAGGGCATGAGTGAGGAGATTGGGACTTTAGACAAAGAACTTGCACAGAGGCGTTTCCTAAGGGCAGGGAAGAACTGGGGCCCCTGAGAAATCGGGGTACGTGAGCCTCTTCTTTGCAGATGAGCCTGCCCAGTGTCCCCGTCTTCCTGGAGGTTTCTGGCCAGTTTGACGTTGAGTTCCGGCTTGCTGCAGCCTGCCGCAACGGGAACATCTATATTCTGAGAAGGTAACCATGGTCTCTGGGACCAGAAGGAGCGTGTCAAAAACCTGGTGGTTTCAGGGACTTGTAAGTTGAGCTTGGGGACTTGGGGGCTGGAATTTGGGAGTGAAAAGAGCTGAGAACTTTGTAAAGGAGACTGAGTCCATGAGCATAGGGGGAATATCTGGAGGCTTATGAGTTGGGGGCTGACAAAGTGAGAGACCGGGCTGGATGACTAAAATACAGGAGCGATGCAGTTACAAGTGGGAGGAAATAAAAACAGTCTTCTGTATTTGTTGTATTACTTGATAGTGTGTGGGATACTTCTTTAAGCATTTGTTTGATATGCCATATAACATCCATATTTTTTAAATTCAAGAAATATTTATTGAGCACCTCCTATGCTTTAAGCACTATGCAAAGTATTGGGGATATATTGATGAACAATTGGTCTCTGTCCTCATGGGGGACATAGATATTATAGTCAACAAACAGAGATATGATTGCAAATTAGATGAGTGCTATCGAGGCAGAATACAGACTCGATGGGAAAAAACAGTGTGGCAAAGGCGATTAGGAATACTTGTCTGTGGAGGTAGCTTGAAGGTCAAGAAGGAGCCAAATGAGAGAAGAGCGTGGTAGGCAAACTCAAGGTGGGAAAGACATTGGCAGATGCTATGCGCATCTATCTGCTTCTGCAGGCCCTGAAAGGAAATGGTAAAGATTTTGGGTTGTATCTGAAGTGTAGTAGGAAATCATGTTTTAATCAGAAGGATGACATGATCCATTTACATTTTTAAAAAATGACTCTGCTGAATGAAGGGTAGATTGGAAGGAGCCCAGAGACCAGTGGGAGGCTCTCACGGTCATCAGATGGGATATGGTGTTGGCCTAGACTTGGTGATGAACAGAAACGGGCCAGAGCCTGTGACTGGGAGGCGGGAAATTGCGGCGTTCCAATTCCTTATCTTTGTGGATAAGGAGACTAAGACTGAGAGGCCCAGAAACTGAAAACAGTGCATTTACACAGGGTAAGGCTCGTCATCCTTTTCTGTAAGTTATTAAACTGCCGACATCCGCTTGCACTGGCTCATCTAGTCGAAAGTAAGCTCACTGAAAACTCTGTTAAATGCCAGGTTATCATACAGCCCACCGTAGTAAAGGCAGGAGGGAAATGGTAGGAGAACGCTTGATGTTATCCAAGGCCACGCATCTACAAAGTGGTAGAGGTGGACGTAATTCCAGAGTCATGTGTTTTGGGGCTGGGGTTCCTCCCAGGTTAGTCTCTGAGCTTAGAGAGGGGAGGATCTGCCAGGGAAATGGAGAGAAGGTTCTCGGGCTGGACGAGTATGTCTTTATTCCACAGAGACTCCAAGCGCCCCAAGTACTGCATTGAGCTGAGCGCCCAGCCTGTGGGACTTATCCGAGTACACAAGGTCCTGGTGGTGGGCAGCAACCAAGACAGCCTGCACGGCTTCACCCACAAGGTGTGGCCCCTGGCAAGCCTCAGCCCCTCCATGCCTGTCTCCTCTTGGCAGGAGAGCCCTTTGGCTTCCCCTTCCCACCCCCCTCTTTCCACGCTAAACCCTGAGTCCCCCACGGACACTGGCTTTTTCCTGCCAGGGAAAGAAGCTGTGGACTGTGCAGATGCCTGCAGCCATCCTGACCATGAACCTCCTGGAACAGCGCTCCCGGGGCCTGCAGGCCGTCATGGCCGGGCTGGCCAATGGAGAGGTCCGCATTTACCGAGACAAGGCCCTACTCGACGTCATCCGCACCCCGGTGAGCCCCACCTCCAGCATCTG
Organism: Carlito syrichta; assembly: GCF_000164805.1. Classification (NCBI taxonomy): domain Eukaryota; kingdom Metazoa; phylum Chordata; class Mammalia; order Primates; family Tarsiidae; genus Carlito; species Carlito syrichta. The sequence continues at coordinate 168,665 of NW_007087050.1, forward strand.
CCGCTGACCCCTCCCTGCCTTAGTCCCACCGCTGGGGCTTCTTAGCTGCCTCTCCCAACCCCACACTAATGCATTTCAAAAACATATACAAGTCACCAGATGGGGGGGTATGAAACAATGACGAAGTCGTTGTATTTGGGCAGCTTACGGTCTAAGGTGGCAGCCAGCCAGAGACACGGCAGATTCAAAAACAAGGCAGGCTGAGGCAGGGCGTATGCTGAAAAAGCAGAGGGGGCTGAGTGACGGAGCTAGGTGTGAGAAATGGGGATGTAACTCCCAGAACACTTCCCAGAGCAAGTGACAGTGGAGGAAGAACATTCCATACAGGGAATAGCATGAACAAAGCCTGCGAGGCATGAAGGTTTTTGATGGAATCTGAGTAGTTTGGACCAGAGTGGTTTTTTTGTTGTTTGTTTTTGTTTGTTTTGAGTTGGAGTCTCACTCTGTTGCCCAGGCTGGAGTGCAGTGGCATGCTCATAGCCACTGCATGCTCACAGCCACTGCAGCCTCAACCTGCTGGGCTCCGGCGATCCTTCCGCCTCAGCCTTTCAAAAGTGCTGGGATTATAGGCATGAGCCACCACGTCTGGCCTGGACCAGAGTTTTAAACTCTTAAATTGTGAATCATTAAATCGATATAGTGGATCACAATAAACAACATTAGAGAAAAAATAGAAAATTCAGAGTATATTATATATGAAATGTGTGTATGTGTATGAACTGTCCTGTGTCACAGTATAAAATTTGAAAGCAGCTGGCTTAGGCCATAGGTGCTGGGAGAGCAAGTGGTATGCAAGATGGGAGAAGGGTCACGAGGAACGAGCTGATAGAAATGGCGGGCTGGAGTCAGATGTGGAAAGCCTTCAGAGTCCTGACAAGAGTACAGAAGCCACTGGATTTTCTTCAGCAGAGACTAGACACACTTGTGTTTTTATTTTTATTTTATTTTTTATACCTGTGTTTTTAAAAGGCAGCAGAGGCAGCCTTGTGAGGACAGATTGGGGAGAAAGACCAGAAAGATGAGACGAGTAGACCTGTTAAGAGGCTAGCCCCAACAGTGAGGGCAGTGATGTACAGTCTGGAGCTACGACTGAGGCAGTGAGAGAAAAGGGAAGATGAGAAATACAGGACGTATCTCAGAAGCTGCCTTGCCTCCGGCCTCTCCTCCATCTCACCTCTTGCATCTGGGGTCTCCCCTAAGCTTATCCCATCTTGCTTTCCTCGCCAAGATATTTCTCCAACTAAACCCTGATGCTTCACACAGGATGCAGTGACCAGCCTGTGCTTTGGCCGCTACGGGCGGGAAGACAACACCCTCGTCATGACTACTCGAGGTGAGGGCTTTGGAGCTGAGAGTGAAGGGCCAGGCCACATTCTGGGGAAAGAAGAGGGGGTGGGTGTGAAGTCTGGATAGACCTGGGTGTGGAAAGCAAGGCCTACAGACACACGTCCTGCTTGGGGCTAGGCTACCATTGGGGACAGCTCACCAGCAGTTGCTATCTCTGCCCAGGGGCCAGGCCGTGGGCTGGATTGCATCTAGTTCACACAGTATTCCCAGTGCCTACCACAATGCCAGGAACATTGCAGTACTCGGTAAATAACTGCTGAATGAATGAATTAATGATAGGAAAAAATTAAAATACTTCATTCCTTCCTGCAACAGTCTTGTCAGGAAGACAGACAGACGGAAACAGCCCTCCCTACAAGAGGCAGATTGTTTGGGAAAGAAGGAATGGGAACGTGGAATAGAACTGAGGGACAAATCTGTTTTCACTTCCCTAGGTGGTGGTCTGATTATCAAGATACTGAAGCGTACAGCAGTGTTTGTGGAGGGGAAAGGTGAGGTGGGCCCCCCACCAGCCCAGGCCATGAAACTCAACGTGCCCCGAAAGACCCGCCTTTACGTGGATCAGACGCTGCGAGAGAGGGAGGCCGGCACTGGTGAGACTCAGCCTCGGTCCTCCCTCTGGTTCCTCCTCCGCTGCTACCACTCAGCGAAGCTGGGTGAATACCTCCCAGCTGCCCTGATGGTGGGAGGAGACCTCGGCTAACTAGGCAGGTCATGTGCCTCTGGAAGTCTAGGGACAGCCTAGGAGATATCGCCTGCCTACAAATCACTTCCTCAGGTAGGAGATTCTGTGGGTGAAGGTGAGAGTCCTTAGAATTCAGAGGAGGGAGCAGTCACTTCCAAATGCAGGGATTCTCATGAGAAAAGCAGAATTTGATTGCATGTCTTCTTGTTCAGTTTCTCCTGTTCACTTGTTCATTTATTCATTCATTCATCCCTTCCTTCCTTTCTTCAATACCTATGATTATGCCAGGCCTTGTGCCAGGTGCCGTGAATCAGGACAGTCCCTATCTTAGGTGCTCAGTCTGCCTGGCCAACTTCATGTTGTGTGATAGGTGTAGAAGGGGTTTCTGCCAAAGGGCCGTTGGAGCACACAGGAGAGAGTAAGGAATTCTACCTGTGAAGCTTGCAAAAGGCTTCAGATCAAGGTGACCTTGGACTTCACCCTAAAAGATGATTGCCAGTCCACCAGACAGTACAGGGCAGAGAAGGGCACTATAGGCAGAGACCTGGGGTGAGGCACAGGGCACTGACCTGGATTCAAGCAGGCATCTGCCAGTGGAGCTGTTGGGTGCAGGGCTAGAGTGCCAAGTAGTTAGAGGCAAAGCTGGAAAGGCAGGTCAGAGCCAGCTCCCACGGGGCCTAGAACGCAGAGCTAAGAGGTGTGGGTGTGATGCATTAGGTAGTGGGGAGCTGCCAAAGATGGCAAGCCAGCGGTCTTAAAAAGAGATATTGGGCCGGGCTCGGTAGCTCAGCCTGTAATCCCGTGCCTTTGGGAGGCTGAGGTGAGTGGATTGCCTGAGCCCGCGGGTTCAAGACCCGCCTGGGCAACTTGGCGAGACCTTATCTCTACAATAAATCAAAAAATTAGCCAGGCATGGTAGTGGGCGCCTGTCGTTCCAGCTACATGGAAGGCTGAGGCAGAAAGATCGCCGGAGCCCAGCAGGTCAAGGCTGTGGTGGCGGGGAGCGGCCACTGCACTCCAGTCTGGGCAACAGAGTGAGACTCCAATTCAAAAAAAAAAAAGATATCGGGTGCCATACTTTCCTTTAAGCTCTGACTCCCTCCCGAATGTGGGGAGGTGAATCTTCTCTCCCTCTCCCTTTTTCTCTAGTTTACTTTCTAAATATATTTTCCAATCTGGAAAGAAAAAAGATATCAGGCTTGCTTTGAAGGATAAATCAGAGGACAGAGAAAAGAATTAGCAAGCTATTATAGCCTAGAAGATCTAAGAGAAGCAACAGGTAAACTATCAGAACATAATTAAAGAGTTCTGTAGGTGACCAGATGTCAATGATTCAAAAATCATAAACTTTTGTATATACCAGTAATATCCAATTAGAAGATATAATGGAAAAAGATTCCATTCAAAAAAGCAAGGAAATCTCTAGAAATAAGTGTATCAGGAAAATGTACCCAATCTAATAAAAAAATTTGTAAAACTATCTCTAAGAGCAAAAGAGACCACCTGAATGTTTAAATGAAGAGGCTTACCAAGTCACTGGATAGGAAGACCTAATGCTGTAAAGCTGTCAGTTCTTCCAAGACAAATCTAGAAACATAGTAAAGTTATAGTTAAAATCCCAATAGGGTTTAAGGACTTGACCAGTTGATTCAAAGAGTAAATATAAATTTTTGGAAAATAAGAACGAGGGGCTTACCCTATTAGATAACAAAATGAGGCTGTGGGATTCAGAAGCTATGATATTACTGCAGAAATAGACACTATGGGCTAGGAGTGGTAGCTCAGGCCTGCAATCCCAGCACTTTGGGAGGCCAGGGTGGGAGTATTGCTTGAGGCCAGGAGTTTGAGTTCACTGGGCAACCTAGTGAAACTCTGTCTCTAAAAATAACAAACTAAAAAAGAAATAAATCTGATCAGTGGCAGGTTTAGGAAGTCCAGAAATAGACCCTTGAATATATGGAAAGTCGATATGTGTTACAGGTGTCCATATAAATAGTGGGGAAAGGTAAGGCAGTTCAAAAAAACAAGTGAGACAACGTGCTTCTATTAAAAAAAGTTAGAACTCTACCTCATACCTACCACAAAAAAATAGTTCTGGGTAGATTAAAAATAAATTGTTAGCTGGGCTCGGTGGCTCAGCCTGTAATCCCGCACCTTTGGGAAGCTGAGGTGAGTGGATTGCCTGAACCCGCAGGTTCGAGACCCGCCTGGGCAGGTGAGACCTCATCTCTACAATAAATCAAAAAATTA
>NW_007087050.1:173004-179997 GCF_000164805.1 Carlito syrichta
AAAAAAAAAAAAAAAAAAAAAAAATTGTTGAAGTGCTAGAGAAAAAAGAAGTCATGGAAAGGTGGGAAAACAAGCCAGGCATGGTAGCTCATGCCTGTAATCCTAGCACTTTGGGAGACTGAGGCAAGAGGATTACCTGAGCCCAGGAGTTCGAGACTAGCCTGGGCAACACGGTGAGACCTCGTCTCTACAATAAATAAAAAAATTAGCCAGGCATGGTGGTACACGCCTGTAGTTTCAGCTGCTTGGAAGTCTGAGGCAGAAGGATTGCCTGAGCCCAGCAAGTCGAGGCTGCAGTAGCCATGATCATGCTACCACACTCTAGTCTAGGTGATAGAGTGAGACTCTGACTCAAAAAAAAGGGGTGGGAAAACAAAAATGTAAAGCTTTTGAATGGCAAAAGGCACCGCACACGCAAAGGGAAGAGCAAGGCCAGGCCAGGAGGCCAAGATGCCGAGTGTGGAAGGGAGGAGTGCCAGTGGGAGTGGGGACTGGGTGGGCTCTGCGGGCAGCCTGGAGGAAGAGGCCTCCCATCCCGCAAATGGTTAGATGTGAGAGGTGGACCTAGGGGATTTGATGGACAGGGAGGCAGTGCAGTGAGGCTGGCTTCTGCAGTGTGGCACTTGAGGGTCAAGAGGAGATGACCAGGAGGCTGTGAGAAGCAGGAGACAGCCCGGGCGCCCGCCAAGTTGCTGGGGACACGTGCACAATCTCAAGTGTGGACACGGGCCCAGCCTGCACTGGGCACTGAGGACTCGGGAGGGGTGAGGTCCCTGCCCTCACGAGCTCCCAGCTCTTCCTCTTTGGGGTGGTCAGAGCCACGGCAGGACAAGGATTGTCCAGGGAGAACAAGAAGACTAAGCGCAAGACTCGGGAATGCCAGCCTTTAGCGCTGAACAGAAGGAGCCAGCGAAGGAGACAGAGATTGTGTGGGCAAGGAGGTGGCAGGAAAGCCAAGAAGGAAACAGGGAAAGGAGAGGCCACAGCGCCCGGTGTTGCCATAAGGCTGGACTCCGACTCCCCCAGTTCCAGCCCCTGCAGACCCCCTCCGCTGCACCTTCCTCTTGTGTCCTCGCCACCAGCCTGAGCAGGAGCACTGCCTCCCTGCTGCTGCCTCTTTCCTCCCCTCCTCCCCCATCAGCCTTTGTGTCCCTCCTCAGCCATGCACCGGACCTTCCAGACAGACCTCCACCTGCTGCGCCTGCGGGCTGCCCGCGCCTACGTGCAGGCCCTCGAGTCCAGCCTGAGCCCCATGTCTGCGACAGCTCGGGAACCACTCAAGCTGCACGCCGTGGTGAGCACCTGGATCGGGGGAGTCAGGCCAAAGGGGCAGGGGCCAGGGTGGGCAGGGACCCCTCTGCCACACAGCGGGGCCCCCAGAGCCGATTCCAAGCCAGCTCACCTCCCCACAGACCCAGAGGCGAGTGCCATGTCCTCCTTGGGAGACCTGCTCTCACCTTGTCGCCCTCCTGCGCTGCCTCTTCCCCTCAGCTGGACATGAAGTGGGACACTCTCTAGCTCCCCTGCTCCAGGCTGTGCCTCAGACAAGCCCCAGACTTGAGACCTAAGAGAACAGAGTAGTCACCTCAGGACATTTCTTCTTAGGAACCTAAAGGGATCATTTTTAGCTGTGGCACAGGGAAGAAAACTGTTCACTTCAGTAACTGCAGGCCCAAGGTGTTAGGACTGCCTGGTGCAGGGAAGGGGCCATCCTGACCCAATCCACAGGCATGCTGGGACTAGCACAGGCACGAGGGAGGAACAGGACACTCAGACATGCCTGACCTCAAGGCCAGCAGGGCTCCAGCTAGCTCTGATCAGGTCCCCAATGTGTGTCACAAGCAAGCCTCCAATTCCTTTTTCCTAAAGAGAGTGGATAGATACAGAGGAGATAGCAGCTGCAAGGCCACCTGGGGTAAGAGGGAGAAAAATGAAGCCACTGAGGTCATCACAGAGAGTGGGAGGAGAAGCCAGGCTCTGGGAGGACAGGGGCAGGAGGACACAGGTGGGAGTCTGGGCCTGCAGCCCCAGGCCAGCTGTGCTTCCAACTTGCCGAGTGGCTTTCATCCGGCCCTCCCCCTCTCCGGCTTCTGCTGATGCCTCTGCACCTTCTGGGCTTCTCTGTGTTTTGAGGGCCAAGTGCAGTAGCAGGGGAACTGAGGACACTGGTGGAAGGCAGGCTAGGCGCATCATTCTTAGTGCCCAAGGCTACCGGGTCCTCAGCGCTTTCTCCACCCACCCCTCCACAGGTTCAGGGCCTGGGCCCCACCTTTAAGCTCACACTCCACCTGCAGAACACCTCGACAGCCCGACCCGTCCTGGGGCTGCTGGTCTGCTTCCTGTACAACGAGGCGCTCTATGCCCTGCCCCGGACTTTCTTCAAGGTACTGGACCCTCCACACTTAGAAATGGAGTGAAAAGCCTGGAGCAGGGCCTGATTAGATGCCCACAGAGCCCCCACCAGGTCAAGGTGAGGGAGTGCACAGATGGCTGGCAGGTGGCCGATGCGTTGACTTTCCCACCACAGATCAGGCCAGGGACCTCTGGAAGGAGCATCCAAGACCTTTCAGGGAGCTACACAGAGGGTTCTGGGAAAACACTCAGATTCTGGGTCCCACCTATACCTCTCAGAAGCCTTTTGGAGGCTAGGGGGGGTCCCCAAGCGCCACTGCTTCCCAGCTAATCTCTGCCCAAAGAACATTGCTCACAGAGTGAAGGGCCTACTTTGCTCCAGGGCCTAGGTTTGATCCCAGGTTGGAGGACTAGAAACTGAGACTCTGAGCCAGGCATGGTGGCTCACTCCTGTAATTCCAGCACTTTGGGAGGCTGAGACAAGAGGATTGTCTGAGTCCAAGGGTTCGAGACCAGCCTGGGCAACTTGGCGAGACCTCATCTCTACAATAAATTTAAAAATTAGCTGGGTGTGGTGGCATGCGTCTGGGGTTCCAGCTACTTGGAAGACTGAGGCAGAAGGATTGCCGGAGTCCAGCAGGTCGAGGCTGTGGTGGCTGTGAGCATGCCACTGCACTTCAGCCTGGGTGACAGTGAGACTTTGACTCAAAAAAAAAAAAAGAAACTAGCCGGGCTCGGTGGCTCAGCCTGTAATCCCGCGCCTTTGGGAGGCTGAGGTGAGCGGATTGCCTGAGCCCGCGGGTTCAAGACCCGCCTGGGCAGCGAGACCTCATCTCTACAATAAATCAAAAAACCAGCCGGGCATGGTAGCTCATGTCTGTAATTCCGGCTACTCGGAAGGCTGAGGCGGAAGGATCGCCGGAGCCCAGCAGGTCGAGGCTGCGGTGGCCGGGAACGGCCACTGCCCTCCAGTCTGGGCGACAGAGAGACTCCAACTCAAAAAAGAAAAGAAAAGAAAAAAAAAAAAAAAGAAACTGAGACTCTGGAATATGCCCTGAACCTGGACTTGGTAGGAGTCCAGATGTCTGGGTTTACAGGCCATGTGGCCCGGGGGCATTCACTGCCCCCACGGCACACATGTCCTCCTTGACCCAACAGTCATCCTGCCCACCCTACAGGGGTGCTGAGATTCAGCTGAACTGCAGGCCTGAGTGTACTTTGGAATATGCCAAATGCTGGTTTTTTTCCCTCTTCATCTTACCTCTTCTAGGTCCCCTTGCTGGTGCCAGGGCTCAACTACCCCCTGGAGACCTTTGTGGAGAGTCTCAGTAACAAGGGTATCTCAGACATGATCAAGGTAGGTCACCTGTTAGTACCACTTGGAGGGCAAGTAGGACCCTAGGGAGGACAGTAAGGGTGAGCGTGGACAAGGCCCTCAGGGGGCTTCTGGGTAGGGGTGGGGGGTGTGTGCACAGTAGAGCCCTGATGGCCTGTCAGTAGGGCCAGTGCAGACCAGGCAGGGGGTAAAGGGTGCATGCCTCCTACTGCCACAGACGCTTCTCCATAGGTGCTGGTGCTTCGAGAAGGCCAGAGCGCCCCCCTGCTGAGTGCCCACATCAACATGCCTGTGAGTGAGGGGCTGGCGGCAGCCTGAGCCCCAGGCTGCTGTGAAAGCCGCTGCAGAATCAGAGCCAGGAAGACCCCGCCACTCCCACTGAACTGGGCAGGCTCAGTGGCCCCGGGCCCACTTCTCCACGCCGCAGTGTGCTGGGCACCTGCTTTCTCACCACCCCCACTGCTGAACCTGTAGCAGCAGGCCAGTGAGTACCTGGTAGGCTCGGCTTCTCCTCTCTCAGGACCAACCCGACATTGCCCCCTGAGCTCCTGCCACCCCTCTGGCCTCCCAGCCTTTTCCAGAAACCACACTCAGGTTCGAAGAAAGAGCTCTGAAGTGGTAAAAAGTGGGCCCTTCTCCTTTGCCATTTTCCTGAGCCACATCACATCTCCTGCTGCAGGTCAAGGCCAGAATTGCGCTAGGGCCCAGCTTGGGAGATAAGAGCCCTTCTGGTTTGACACCGAGCCCCATCTCACCCTGGAGTTCAGAGGCTTGGCTGCTGCCAGCTCAGCCTGCAGGCAAGACACATGCTCTGATCTCCCCTCGTCAGCTGGGCAGGGGGTGCCTCTTTCCATTCATCAGGCCCAGGCGTGCTGCCTCCCCCAGGGCCTCCTTTGAAGTCTTGGACTCAGCCAGCCTCAGGCCTGTGATACTCCACAAAGGTCCAAGGAGGAGATGGTCCAGGAGGGCCGAGGGGATCCCTGCAGGGAGGTGGTGGCCCCAGGCCCCACTAGGGCTCCTAAGACCGCATAGCAGCTGCTCCTGACTGGGATGTTTGTGCCCAAAAGGAGCACCTGGGAGAGGAAGGCTAAGCTGACAGGTCAGAGGTGTGGCCAGTGGCACCCAGGAGAGGCATTTCTGTATCGCTGGGGAGGCGGTACAGGAGGCAGAAGCCTAGAACTGCCAATCAAAGTCCTCCCTCTTCTATGCCCTGGAGCCCAAATCAGTCATGTGGTGGAAAGTTCACCAGGCAGTGGCCACATTGTGAGAATTAGATGGAAAGGCAAGGACCAGAGGCACTGTGTTGAGACCACGAGGGCCAAGCAAGACTCACAGCCCTAACCCTTGGTGTCTCCTGAGTCTCTGGCTAGTCTGCCTGGCCCACCTCACAGGCCACCCTGAGCCACCTGTAGGCCAGGAGCCCTGCTCCCTGAGAACCTTCCCCTGTCTGACCAGGTGCGGCCTAGAGTGTGACATACAACCAAGGCTTTGGGGCAGTAGCCGTACCCTGGCTTCAGTCCCCCTACATGCAAAATAAGGCCGCTTGAGCAGATTGTTTCTAAACCCCTTTCAGCTCTAACCCTATGAGTTTGGCAGCCCTCTGGAGACAACAAGCAGTCAACTCGAGAAAGGTGATAATTGGCAGGCCCCAAGCTGGCTGCCACTGCCAGACAACAGCGTCTGTGTCCAAAACACAGGGACTGGGGTGACACAGCCCACCCCATACCTCCTGGAGATGCATCTGGGGCCAGGTTAAGAGAAGCAACAGTCCATACCAAAGAAAGAGCCTGTCCACCTTCTCCCCCTACCCCTGCCCCCACACCCCAACTGCTCAGCCACTCCCAGACACAGAACAACTGGGTCAGAATGGCAAGGATTTTAGATCAAGCCAGCCGAGGGATAGTTGAAACAAGTAGGAGTTATAACCTGGAAATGGAAAGACGTGGGGCAGCGGGAGTGTCGCTGTCAGGCAGAGAGATTTCAACTTAACTTGAAGAACCTGTCAGAGATGGAAGGGCCTGCCCTAGAAGGAGGTGAGCCCCTTGACTCTAAACAAAACAAAACAAAAACTGAAGAATATCAAGGGAAAAAAAATCTTAAAAGCAGCTGGAGACAAAAAGTATATCTTCAAAGGAACAACAATAACAACAAAAGGTAGCTTACACCTGACTTAACAGCAACAATGGAGACTAAAAGACAGTAGAATAATATTTTCAATATATTGAAATAAAATATTAACTTAGAATTTTATACCCAGCAAACAACTTTAGAAAGCATTTTTTTTAAAAGGTAGGGACAAATAGCACAAAATAAAATGGTAGAACTATATCAAGTATAAAGGTAATTACCATAATAAAAATGACTAGATGGGCTAGATGTTTGGGTCAGAAAACAATAGTATCATTTTCTTTTCTTTTCTTTTTTAAGTTGGGTCTCACTCTGTCACCCAGGCTGGAGTACAGTGGCACAATCACAATCTCGACCTCCAGGACTCAGTGGTCCTTCTGCCTCAGCCTCCTGCAACTGGGACTACAGGTGCACGCCACCACACCCGGCTAATTTTCTCTTATTTTTTATACATACAGGGTCTTGCTATGTTGCTGAGGCTGGTCTCGAACTTCTGGGCTCAACCAGTCCTCCTGCCTTGACCTCCCAAAGTGCTGGGATCACAGGCATGAGCCACTGCACCTGGCCAGAAAAGCATATTATCTAGACAATTAAGAATCCATCTGTAGGCTACTCCTAAGAACTAGAGAAAGTGGAAGTAAAAGGATTAAAAACTCAACATACCTGGAATACAAGGGAACTTTCTTAGCCCAATAAAGGGCATCTGTTTTTTTAAAAACCCAAAACACTGAATGGTGGAATATTGAACTTACTCCATCCTAGGTGAGAAATGAGGACACCCAATACCTGTATTCTACATTACATAGCGATCTCACCCATACAGAAGGGCAAGGAAAATAGATGCAAAAATTAGAACAAAACTTCATAGATAGTATGATAATAAATACAGAAAATTCAATAGATTCTACAAGTTAGAATAAGAACAAGAGTTTTAGGTTTGCTCGACACAATCTATTTTCATAGACCTTGTGTAATAATGTGAAATATTTAATACTTAAGAACCAATCTAATAAAAAGCACAATCTTTTTTTTTTTTTCGAGTTGGAGTCTCACTTTGTCACCCAGACTGGAGTGCAGTGGCCGCTGCCGGCCACCGCAGCCTTGACCTGCTGGGCTCCAGTGATCCTTCCGCCTCAGCCTTCCAAGTAGCTGGAACTACAGGCGTGCGCTACCATGCC
>NW_007087050.1:180109-184555 GCF_000164805.1 Carlito syrichta
ATCCACTCACCTCAGCCTCCCAAAGGTGTGGGATTACAGACTGAGCCACCGAGCCCAGCTAAAAGCACAATCTTTATGAGAAAAAGTACATAACTTTACTGAAAACATTAAATGGAGAAATATACCACATTCATGAACTGGAAAATTCCATTTCCAAACGCTGATTTCATCCAAACTCATCTATAGATTGAGGGATTCCATTCACCATCTCAAAGGGGTTTTTATTGATGGAGCTTGACAAGCTGGTTCTCAAGTTTATATGGAAGAGCAAGGGCCAAGAATAGATCTCAGTGAATGATTCCCAAAGGACACAGAGGGACAAAATAAAAAGATTACTTTATTCAACAGATCACTACACAGCAGGAAAAAGGAATGACCTACAGCAACATGCAATAATTGGGATACATCTCAGAAACAATGTTGAGTGAAAAGGCAAGTCACAGAATAAACAGGATGACTTCATTTATATAAAATTTGAAAACATGCAAAACCAAACCTATGTAATAAAACTATACAGCAAAGCAAGGAGTGACTGAGATGGGATCGTCTCCCCCACCAGGGAGGAGGGCACAGCGGGAACTTTCTCTTAACAGGGCAGGGCGGGGATGCTTTCTTTTGTAAAGAAGTTCTTGTATCTCTAGTTCCAAACAACATGAAAATAAGTTCTGGAGAGTGAGGGATGAGACATTCACTAACATTTCTGTGCAGCCCAAAGCACGGGCACACCAAGTTCTTACTGTTCGTTAAAAAATAGTAACGGCACATGCCTTCTGGAAAAGCAAACGACCAACCAGCTGGAGTTTCCGTGGGCATAGGCAGAACCTGTCGGAAGTGTGGGTTCCTCCAGAGACTCTCAGGGACAAGTGCCACTTCATGGGAGGGTCCCTGCAGTAGCAGTGACTTCCATTACACGCCTTGTTGGTCCAGCCCCTCACTCCTACCCGTCCCAGTGTCCAAGCTTCTCTGGCTCAGTTTCTCCTCTAAATAACCCCACCCCCACCCTACTCAGAGGGACAGTTGCTTGGCTGCAAGGCAGGGTGTTCTACCTAGCTGCTCTGTATACAGACTTCCCACCAGTCCCCACTATCAGCCTCGCCTTGCCTTCCCTGGACTGGTGGAATTCCCTGAGCCTCTCTAGGGTTCTGGGAACAAGTCCATGTGCTTCTTGGTCCCTCCTTTGGGAACGTGCAATTTCAACTTTTTCTAATTTTTGAGTCGGGGGGGTCTCACTGTCACCCAGGCTGGAGTACAGTGGCACTATCACGGCTCACTGCAGCCTCAACCTGGGCTCAGGCAATCCTTCCGTCTCAGCCTTCCAAGTAACTGGGACTATAGGCACTTGCCACACACCTGGCTAATTTTTTTCATTTTTTTACAGACGAGGTCTCACTACGTTGCCTAGGCTTGTCTTGAACTCCTGGGCTCAAGCGATCCTCCCACCTTGGCCTCCCAAAGTGTTGGGGTTACAGGCGTGAGCCACCATGCCCAGCTGGTAATTTCAACTTTTAATTCTCTGCCAAGAGAGTAAACAAGACTTTCCATCTTTCGAAATGTCATCAGGGCCGGGCTCAGTGGCTCAGCCTATAATCCCAGCACTTTGGGAGGCCGAGGTGAGTGGATTGCCTGAGCCCGCGGGTTCGAGACCCACCTGGGCAACTTGGCGAGACCTCATCTCTACAATAAATCAAAAAATTAGCTGGGCGTGGTAGCGCGCGCCTGTAGTTCTAGCTACTGGAAGGCTGAGGCGGAAGGATCACCAGAGCCCAGTGGATCGAGGCTGCAGTGGCCGGGAGCAGCCACTGCACTCCAGTCTGGGCGACAGAGTGAGACTCCGACTCAAAAAAAAAAAAAATGTCGTCAGGCTCTGGTCTACTGTCTCCTCTCCTGTTTTCTTGCCCATGTAAATGTATACCTTTTCAATTTTACTGTCATTTTAGTGAGATCCTAAGAGAAACTTGGGATAAACTCACATGTTCAATTAAGCCTGCCATGTTTAACTGGCAGTCTCTCTATTTATTTACATAAAAGTGGTTAACAAGCAGTACTGAAAAGTCCCCAGAGGGGAGCAGATGCTGGAACATCCCTAGAGCATTACTTTGCCTTGATTTGTTTCCCACTCACTTCTTCAGCTGTGTAAGAGTGAAGGCAAAAGCACAAAAACCTGGGTTCAAATCCTGCCTCCTCCACTTATAACACCAGGATCTGACCACCTCGGTTCTCAGAGCTTTAAGGTTTTCACTCACAAAATAGGAGCATAATTGCCAGGTTAGCTAAGAGAGGTTTCATGAAACTGCTGTCACAGAGATGCTTCTGTCTATAAAATGCCGAACCTGGCTAAGAATGTTCGGATGCTTGCAGCCTGGGTCACTAGGAAACTGCCTTGGCCTGCTGGTGCCCCCATCCCCACCCCACCAAGGCCACAGGAGGCAGACCCTAGCCCCTCAGACCCTCAGGCATTCTGGGGTCTCCAGGCCTCACGTTCAGAGGAACCAGAAATGGCGGCCCCAGCAACAAAGTGAGAAACCCTGCAAAGATGGAGGGAGGCTGAGAACCAAGTTGGCACCTTATTAACCTGGCAAAGGGGCAGCCCCTTGCCAGACCCTCCTCTGCACTCCTCTACCAAAAGAGTCAGAATTGTCGGGTGCGGTGGCTCACACCTGTAATCCCAACACTTTGGGAGGCAGAGGCGAAAGGATTGCCTGTGCCCACAGGTTTGAGACCAGCCTGGGCTACATGGCGAGGCCTCATCTCTCCAATAAATAAATTACAAAAAATTAGCTGGGCGTGGTGGCAAATGCCTATAGTTCCAGTTACTTGGAAAGGCTAAGGCAGGAGGATTGCTTGAGCCCAGCAGGTCGAAGCGGCGGTGGCTGTGAGCATGCCACTGCACTCCAGCCTGAACAACAGAGTGAGACTCTGACTCAAAAAAAAAAAAAAAAAAGAAGAGCCATGGGCCCAAGCCCTGGACACACAGGAGTCCAAGCTGGGCAGGGGCAAGGCCAAGAAAGGGGCAGAAGTTGCCCAGTGTAGGCATTAGGGCCAACCCAACTTCCTTCCTGGGTCTGGAAGTGGGGCACCCACCGCCCCCTCCTCCCTGTGCAGTTCCGGCCCTTCTTGGAGTCAGGAGGCCATGCGTCCCGCATCAGCTGTGGTCTGGAAGGTGATCCCGTCCCCAGGCAATGGAGAGGCCAGGAAGGGCCAGAGCCAGACAAGGGCCCAGCGGGGCCCCAGGGCTGCCTTCAGGTTGTGGCAGGGGCCCAGGTCATAGGCGTGCTGGCCCCGAGCCCACTCCCATGTGGTCTGGCCCCGCAGAAGCAGCATGCCGTGGAAGAGCAGCCCAGCCCCACACAACAGCGCACCCGCCACGCACGTGTCCATCACGAAGGCCAGGGCGAACTGTGCCAGAGACACTCTGCCTGTGAGAGGGAGAGCAGAAAAGGTCAGGGGGCAACAGTCCGTCCCAACCCTTCCAGAGCCCAGCCCCTGCCCGCCTTCCACTGCGACCTTCCACCACAAGGCAGAGCTACCCGCTAGCCAGCCCGTGCTGGGTGACAAGAACACACTGGTAAACAGGGCAGACACAGCCCCTACCTGGAACAAGACTTCATTCACACATCACAGGCTTGGAGAACACCGCCTCCACGCTGGACACGGTGCTAGGCACCATGAAACCAGGTGAACGCAGTAGATAGCTTCTCTGCCCTCAGGGAGCTCACAGACATTACAGTTAATTCTCAATGACAGCAGTGATGTGAGTCACCATGGAAGAGTACAGCAACTTATACCATCTTGGCCCTCAGCAGGAAACGAGTACCTGCTGAACTAATGAAACTACTAGACGCCATGAAACATTATGCTAAGTAAAAGGCCAGACACAAAAGGTTATGTATTTATGAACCCATTTTTTTTTGGAGTTGGAGTCTCACTCTGTCGCCCAGGCTGAAGTGCAGTAGCATGCTCATGGCCACCGCAGCCTCGACCTGTTGGGCTATGGTGATCCTTCCACTCCAGCCTTCCAAGTAGCTGGAACTACAGGCATGCGCCATCATGCTCAGCTAATTTTTGATTTATTGTAGAGATGAGGACTCACCAAGTTGCCCAGGCTGGTCTTGAACCCGTGGGCTCAGGCAATCCCCTCACCTTGGCTTCCCAAAGCACTGGGATTATAGGCATGAGCCACCACGCTCGGCCTATGATTCCATGTATAAAAAACGTCCTGTAGCCAGGTTCGGTGGCTCAGCCTGTAATCCCGCACTTTGGGAGGCTGAAGTGAGTGGATTGCCTGAGCCCGTGGGTTCGAGACCCACCTGGGCAACTTGGCAAGACCTCATCTCTACAATAAATCAAATAATTAGCCGGGCGTGATAGCACGTGCCTGTAGTTCCAGCTACTCGGAAGGCTGAGGTGGAAGGATCACTGGAGCCCAGCAGGTCGAGGCTGTAGTGG
>NW_007087050.1:184769-189592 GCF_000164805.1 Carlito syrichta
GCCACTGCATTCCAGTCTGGGCGACAGAGTGAGACTCCAACTCAAAAAAAAAAAAAGAGTGAGACTCCAACTCAAAAAAAAAAAAGTTGAAATATGAGTTTTACCTTATGTGAATTTCATCTCAATGAGAATGAGTCCTTGAGGGGAAGTACCAGGCAAACTTAGGAAGAGGGTAAGGGAAGTCTACTTCATCTGTTTAGATAAAGTGAGGAGAAAATGTTCTGTCTTAAGATCCGGGAGCAGAACAGAGAGGTGCCTGCCAGACAGGTGAGTGATGGCCTGTAGGTCTGGAAGCTCAGGAGAGAAGCCCAGCCTAAACAAACAGCTCTGCAGGCAGGGGGTACATGGTGGCCCCTAGCATGACAAGCCAGGAGGAGGGCTCCAGACACAAGAAACTGGGGGCAGGCAGCCGGGCATGGGGATGTGAGGGCAAGGCAACTTTGGATGTGCCAGCTGATGTCTTGTGGTCTCCGTGAAGGAGTCTGGAAGGCAAGAGCATGGGGAAGGTTTGAGCTGCAGTCGGTGGGGGAACAAGCTCACGGGAAAACAGGACAGTCAGACCCAGCTGGGGGCCTGCTGAGGTCAGCAGCTGTGAATGTGGCTCGGTGCCAACCTGTCACCGAGCGCCAGGGGCAGACCCACAGAAGCCAGGATGGTGTTTTGGAAGGAAAGAGAGCTGCCCGGGCGAGGTGGATGCATATGGGGGTGGGGCCACAAGCCTGGGGCCCAGGAGCGCCTGGTTGTCATGGTGTGGAGGAGGGAGAGTTGGAGAGCCAGGGAGGGTGGCAGAAAGAGGGACGTTTTGGGGGGTGACACATATTTGGATTCTGACCAGGACTGGGATGTGGACGTAGGAGCACGGAAAGGAGGCCTAGAGCTAAACTGAACGCTGATGGGGCTGTTTGTACAGAATTTCAGACACCTGTGACTTCAGCAGGACCAGGGCTGAGGAGAGATGGGGCTGGAACCTGACTCTTCTCAGACTGAGAGGGGTAAAGAGGCTTGACGACCACAGGGAGGTGAGGTAGGTGGGGGCGGCAGAGCTAGAAGGCTGGGACTCAGGGAAGGCAGGAGTCACAGAGGACAGTATAGAGGGGCTGGTCAGGAAGCCAGTGTGGGCAGAAAAAGACTGTGACAACCCAGGTTGGCCTCCAGAGGCCTCCCCTGGGCTGTAGAGTGGGGGGCCCTTGGACAGAGCTGGGCTTGGATAGGGTGAGGAGACAGTGACTACTCAGAGTGGTTGGGGAGATTAATAACTGCAGAATAGCTGGGCACGGTGGCTCACGCCTGTAACCCCAGCACTTTGGGAGGCGGAGGTGAGAGGATTGCCTGAGTCCAGGGGTGCGAGACCAGCCTAGGCAGCTTGGCAAGACCTCGACTCTACAATAAATCAAGAAATTAGCCGGGCATGGTGGCATGCACCTGTGGTTCCAGCTACTTGGAAGGCTGAGGCAGAAGGATCGCCCGAACCCAGCAGGTGAAGGCTGCAGTGGCTGTGAGCGTGCCACTGCCCTCCAGCCTGGGCGGCGACAAAGTGAGGCTCCAACTCAAAAAAATAAATAAATTACTGCAGAACAGAGTTACAGAGGGGTTCATGAAGTAGGAGGAAGGAGTCAGGGTGGGAAAGCCCCACGCATCTGGAGAGATGGGGGAAAAGGAACAGAGTAGAAAGGACCAGTGGGGGCTTCTAGCTGGGGTCACGTCAGAGGAAAGAGGGATGGCTGTGTCGTCGAGCACAAGACACCCCAATCAACCTCCTGATGCAAGTCTTCCCTGGGCCTGCCCTGCCCGCCACTTTCACTGGCTCCCCAGGGCCCAGTCACCTAAGAGCCGCCTCCTCACACCGGCACTCAGCACACCCGCCATCCAGCCCTCAGCCACCGTCCTAGCCTCAGTGCTCACCACTCCCGCCAAATCGCCTTCACTCCACTGGTCCAGCCTCAAAGCCTTTTTCTGTTTTAATTATACAGATGTGGGGTACACTCCAGAGTTAGGTATACAAACGGTGATTTTGCAGGTTCCCTTAACGCCAAGCCTTTGTCCAGGCCGTTTCTGCTCTTAGGATGTCCATCCCCCGCCTAGAAGGCTCTCCCACCTCCCACCACCCCTGTGGACTCACAACTCTTCCCTCTCCCACCCCAGCAACCCTGGAACCCTCCCGATTCTCCAGGGGGAACTCCATCCTTGCCTGGAGGCCCTGCATTTTGCCGGCTGAATACCAAGCTGCCCTCAACCCCATAAATGACACCGGGACTGAATCCCCGGGGAACAGAAAGCCCATCTGCCTCCAGAATGGGCCTTCCTCCCCAGCCCAGTTCAAGGCTTCCCACCTGAAAGTAGCATGAGCCAGGGCAGCAGCAGGAGGGCGGTGGTGTGGAGGGGCGTGTGGGCTTGCAGCACGGCCGCCAGGGCGGGGCCCAGCAGCACCGAGACATGGAGGAGGACCCCGGCCGCATGCAGCAGCAAGCACAGGAAAGGCCGGTAGTTGCGGAAGCCCACGCAGCGGCCCAGCAGGCGACAGTGGTGGTCCCGACGCAGGATACAGACGCGGCAGGCAGTGCAATGCCCGCTGCGGGGTGGCACCTGGCTTTGGCACTGGTAGCAGTAACTGCGGGAAGAAACCACAAGGTCAGTTCCCCCAGCAACTCGAAGCAGCCCAGATCTCGGGCGGGGTCAGTCCCTGGGCCCACCCCGGGGAAGCGGGAACTACCAGGTGCCCTCACTAAGTCTCAGGTTCCTTACAGGTAATGCAGGCTGGACAGGCTGCCCCCAGACCTTTCGGTTTCAGCACTGCAGGTCTGAGGTCTGTTCCAGCACTAACATCCCCAGACCTCTTTCTCTGGCCGCTAACATCCAGCCCAAACTCTTCCCTTCCTGCATGGTCACCACCTTGTCCGGGTCATAGGAACTCTCCTCTGGATTACTGCAACAGACCCTTAACTGGTCTCTGATTCCACCTTTGCCCTCTTAGGGAAGTCTCACCCCAGCAGCCAGATGACTCTTTTAAGACCTAAGTAAGTCATGGCTGGGTGTGATGGCTCATGCTTGTAATCCAGCACTTCGGGAGGCCGAGGTGAGAGGATTGCCTGAGCCTGTGGGTTTGAGACCAGCGTGGGCAACTTGGTGAGACCTCATCTCTACAATTAAAAAATACACACACAGCCAGGCTCGGTGGCTCAGCCTGTAATCCTGCGCCTTGGGAGGCTGAGGTGAGTGGATTGCCTGAGCCCGCATGTTCAAGACCCACCTGGGCAGCGAGACCTCATCTCTACAATAAATCAAAAAATCAGCCGGGCATGGTAGCGCATGCCTGTAATTCCGGCTACTCAGAAGGCTGAGGCGGAAGGATCGCCGGAGCCCAGCAGGTCGAGGCTGCGGTGGCCGGGAGTGGCCACTTCACTCCAGTCTGGGTGACAGAGTGAGACTCCAACTCAAAAAAAAAAAAGGGAAAGACTTCAATGGCCCACAACGTCCTTTTGTCTCTGACATCTCTTACCCTCTCTCAACTCCACTACAGCCACCCTGGCCTTCTTACCATTCCTGGTACATGCGAGGCACACAACTTCCTCAGAGCCTTCGTATCATCTATTCCCTCGGCCTGAAACACTCTTCCCTCAGATTCCCAAATAGCTAACTCTCCCACCTCCTCTGTTTTGGCACAAATGCCTCCTCGGTGAGGTCCACCTTGACCTATTTATTTTTATTCTATTTCAAATTAACTAAAAAAAATTTTTTTAGAGACAGGATCTTGCTATGTTGCCCAGACTGGAGTGCACTGGCTATTCACAGCCAACCTTGAACTGTCCTCAAGCGATTCTCCTCTCACCTCAGCCTCTAGGGTAGCTGGGACTACAGACACAGACCATTGTGCCTGACTTAATTTTTCTTTTTTAAACTATAAATTGACAAATTATAGTTGCATATATATTTATGAGATACAAAGTGACGTTATGATTTATCAATACAATGTGAAATAATTAAGTCAAGCTAATCAACACATCCACCACCTCAAATACACATCTTTTTTTTGTGGTTTAGAATTAACCACCTGTAAACTGAAACGTCCACCCCATTTACCCTGCACCACTGTTTGTTTCCATTCCACTATCTGCTTCTAACAATCTACATAATTTGCTTATTATCCCGATGCCTGGATCAGTACCTTCCCTGCACATAGTAGGTGCTCAATTAAGTATTTGTGAGTGATAAATAATGCTCATTCTAGCTGTTCCATCCCAGGAGTCGCTGGCTCTAACGACCCGGATCCCAGTGTAATCGGGTCCTGGGGCCCCTCCCCCGCCGAGGCTCCCGCTTCTCCCCGCCGGATCACGCGCCCCACTCACGCCCAGCCCTGGCCCAGACCGCGGCCAGCCAGCATCACGCCCCGGATGCTGGGATCCGAGCGCAGGAAGAGCCCCACGTTGCCCAGCAGGTTGAGCAGCTGGAAGGCGGCCAGCGCGAGCTGCAAGGCCCGGGCCAGGGGTCCCAGCGGAGGAGGCCCGGGCCCCAGCACCAGCACGTAAGCCAGCTCCAGGCCCACGGCTGCAGCCCACAGCGCCGTGAGCACCAGAGGCAGCCGCGCGGGCGCCCCCTCCGCGCTTCCAGCCGCCCAGGGTTGCCCCATGGCCTGGACCCACCGGCTGTGGGACCCCTGGGATCTCGCCGCTTCCGGATTGGGGCGGGGATTGCGGCAGACGGACGTCCAGCAGGACCAATCGGGGCTCGGAAGGGTGAGGGGGCGGGAGGTGATTGGACCGACGGAAGAGCCCGGCGATGCTCAGAATCCCGAGGGCGCCGAAGCTCGGGTGACGCAGCTGAGCGAC
>NW_007087050.1:189831-196232 GCF_000164805.1 Carlito syrichta
TGGCCGGCGCGCCTGCGGGATTGAGTTGCAGCCTCAGTGGCGTCGGGGTTTCCCGGCTCAGCACATTCTCCCCACTCGCCCCGCAGCCGCCCCGGTATTAATAACCCTGCCTCGGCCCATCCAGCTGGCTCAGAGCCATTCCTCATGCTCGGGTGTCTCCCTTCATCACCCCAGAAAACATTCAAAACAGCTCGGCGCCTCCGCGTTTCTGACTGTGAAATGGGGACAGGGCTCCTTTTCCCACCAGCGAGGAGCTGGAAGAGGGTCAGGAGAGCCAAAGGGCGGCCTCCGCCCCCTATTGTTATCGTCGTCTCCATCGTATAGAGGAGGAAAGAGACTCAGAGAGGGCTTTCCCGAAGTCACACAGCGCGCAAGAGGCGGGACCCGAGCGCGAACCCCGGATCCCCGCCGTGAGATCTACCCCTCCAGAGCCCCTCAATTTCGCAGTCCCTAGCCCCAGGGCAACCTCTCGCCGAGTCCGGACCCCGAGCTCCCTCGCCCCTATCCGGCCCCTCCCTCCTCCCCCATATTTAGAGCGAATTCGATCCGGGGCTGGGCTGGGCCCTACTTAACTGGGCCGGGGTGTCCCAGAACGCGCCGAGCGGAGCCAGGAGCCTGAACGAGATGATGATGGTTTTGCAGCCCGAGGGTCTGGGGGCCGGGGTGGGGCCCTTCGCGGTCGGCGGCGGGGGCGGCGAGTACATGGAACAGGAGGAAGATTGGGACCGCGACCTGCTGCTGGACCCGGCCTGGGAGAAGCAGCAGCGGAAAGTGAGTGCTCACCCATTTCCTGACAGCAAAACTGAGGCCTGAGAGGCCAGGAGGTTTGTCCCGGGCATCTCAGCAGGTCTGGGGCAGAGCCTGCCTTTAACCTAGAGTGCCGATCCCCAGCCCAGGCTCTGTCTATCCCTCTGCTGTTCCCCCCAGGCTTGGGGAGAAGGCTGGGAGCCCTAACGACAGGTCTAGGATGACAAGGAGAGTTTGGGGGTCTCCACCTCCCAAGGTTCATTCCCCTGGGCCCACTGCCCCACTTCTGCTGGTGCAATGGGTTGGGCAAAGCACAGGAGACCCAAGACTGGGGGGATTCAGGGAGAATACTCCTTCTCCCCACCACTCTCTGATTAAATATTCCCAAAACCCACCCTGAGGGCTTGCAGCCAGGCAACGAGTGGGCTTATGAGTGTGCGCGTGAGGGGGGCCGTCTCAGACACCACCCCACCCTCTCCTCTGTATTCTCTCCAGGGTGGGGTCCAGAGTCACTCTCTCATGCGGCAACTGAGGCCCAGAAAGGGACAGAGATAAACCCCAAGTCACACACCCTCAGAAACCAGGACACTCCAGCCTGAGGATCTTTGCCCCTCGCCCTACATCCCCTCTCCCCCAAGATACCCCTTCCCATCTTGGGGGCCCTGAGTCTGCTGAAAAAGCCACAAGGCCTGGGAGGAGGGGCGCCCCGGGTCCCCTTACGCCGTAACCTGACTCTCCGGCCAGATGGCCACTTTCTGCTGAGGCAGCACCTTGGGGGAGGTAGAGAGAGGCCAATGGGCAGCTGGTGCCCAGACCCAGGGCACTCAGGCCATCCCCCTCCCTGATCTATTTTGACTCCCAGACTTTTCCAAGTGTGTGTGTCGGGGGGGCAGGACACCTGAGTTCCCAAGAGAAAATGATCTGGGCCAGAGTGAGAAATTTTGGGGAGTGGCAGATCAGGGGTAGGGAGGGCACCATGAGGCCACTGAACCCTGCTCGGCATTTGCCAACAGTGTATGACTCCAGGAAAAGGGCTGGGTACCGGCGTGCTCAGGGTCTGAGAATCCCAGAATTTAGAATCAGAGCACTTCCGCTGGGTTAGATGACAGGAGATGACCCCAGGGATCGGGAAGCTCAGCTGACTCAACTGGGGTGCCCCGGGTGGCATACCTGCCCCCAGCCACCCCCCTGCACCTGTCTCCAAGCATGGCTGCAGTCCTGGGTTCAGCAGTTTCCTGGTGATGTCACCCCTGTCCCTGGCTCCGGCTGCCATATGTTCTGTAACAACTCCTGTCCCCACCCCTAACCACCCAAGCCTCTCCCAGATCCAGGTCCACATGCCCCTCATCTGGCACATGCACTCACAAAATATCAGGGACATCCTTCCATCCTACACTACAGCCACCCAACTCATCCACTCTTTCAACTCTGCACAGCATACATGCTCCGTAAACCAATCAGCATCCTCTGTAGTTGGACATTTGGGTCATTTATTTCTCATCCAACACTGTTTATTACGAGGTGGTAATAAACATCCTTGCACTCAGCCTTGGCCCTGCCCCATCTGGCTCCTCCGTGCCCCCCCCTCCCCCCCCCCGTGATTCCTCCATCCAAGGGCTTCCTTCCTTCGCATAGTCTTGGAGCACTCCGTCTCCTCCCACCTGATGCCTGAGTTCTTCATTCAATCTCACTCAAAAGCATTTGTTCAATAAATACTTCTTAAGGAGGTCTAAGTGTTTGCCAGCCCTGTTTTGGGTGCTAGGATTCAGCAGGGGATAAAAGCCCTGCTTCAGAGAGCCTGTGTTTCAGTAGGGACCAGTGTTTCTATCTCATCTACCTGATCACCTGATTCTGCCTTGTCCCCCTCCCTGACACTTTTTCCCTTCTGACCTGGTTCCAATCACTGCCTCCTCCCTTCTGCCTTCTGCTGTCTACTCTGCACGCAGAATAGCTTTCTAAAACACAATTCTGCCCACACCTCTCCTGCCGGAGGCTGCCCTGGCTCCCTGTTACCCTCAGGATCAAGTTCAAACTCCCCAGCTTAGCACCCAGCATGGAGCATGACCTGGCCCCTGCCACCCCTCCGGCCCCGCCTCTCACCACTTATTCCCAAACACCCCAGCTTCATTCCAGCTATGCCCAGAGAGCTGTAGTCCCACGAATGCAGAAACTGTTTCTCACTTGGCCATGTGGCTGCTCCTGCCTGAAATGCCCTTGCCTGCCCTTTTCAGCCTGAATAACTCCGGCTCTCCGACCAAATATTAGCCTTCCCCGAGAGGCCCCCACCTGGTCTGAGAGCCCCTCCCATAGACTCCTCCCATTTTACACCAATTTGACTGACTGACTGTTTAAAGAGTCGGGTTTGGCCAGACGTGGTAGCTCACGCCTGTGATCCCAGCACTTTGGGAGTCAGAGGCAAGAGGATTACCTGAGCTCACGGGTTCGAGACCAGCCTGAGCAATCTGGCAAGACCTTGTCTCTACAATAAATTAAAAAAAAAAATTAGCCGGGCGTGGTGGCATGTGCCTGTAATTCCGGCTACTCGGAAGGCTGAGGCGGAAGGATCGCCGGAGCCCAGCAGGTCAAAGCTGCGGTGGCTGGGAGCGACCACTGCACTCCAGTCTGGGCGACAGAGTGAGACTCCAACTCAAACATAAATAAATAAATAAATAAATAAATAAAATATGTAGGTATTAAGTTCTAAAATACCTCCAAGAAGTAGTATAATTTTTATTTATTTATTTATTTTTGAGTTTGATTCTCACTCTGTCACTCAAGCTGGAGGACAATGGCATGCTCCCAGCCACCCCAGCCTCGACCTGCTGGGCTCAGGCAATCCCACCTCAGCCTTCCAAGTAGCTGGAACTACAGGCATGCGCCACTATGCCTGGCTAATTTTTTTTTTTTTTATTGTAGAGATGAGTTCTCACTAAGTTGCCAGGGCTTGTCTCGAACCTATAGGCTCAGGCAATCCTCTTACCTCGGCCTCTCAAAGTGCTGGGATTATAGGCATGAGCCACCATGCCTAGCTTAATAGTAGAATTTTTAAAGTATCTAGCTTTTATATTTAAAAAGATAATGATTCCAGCTATTTGGAAGGCTGAGGCAGAAAGATCACCTGAACCCAGTGGCCGTGAACATGCCACTACACTCCAGCCTGGGTAACATTGAGACTCTGACTCAAAAAAAAAAGACATGTTTGGTCCCATTTGGGCCTGCCTATTCCCTGCCTTTTCCAGACCCAGAGTATGTCAGACTCCAGTATTGGAAGGAAATACAGAAAATCCAACGGCCCTCTCCTCCAATGCTTGGGTCCTTACCAACTAGTACTCAGTACCCACTTACATACCTTCAGTGTCAGGAAGCTCATTCCCTTCTCTTAACAATGACAGCCCTTCAAGTATTTAAAGCATCATCTTCCGTGTCAGCTCCCAGGGCATCTGGCAGGCTAATCTGAGGAAGGAGAGGTGGCTGAGGGGAAGAATTCCAAATGGCTTCCAGGGCGACCTCCCCAAAGTATCTGTTTTGTGATGGGGGAACGCTCTGAATTCTAGAATCCTACCAGGTTGAAGGAAGAAGGACCTGAGACGAGACATCATGGATTCTGGCCACTTAATTGTACAGACGGGGAGGCCAACCCCCAGAGAGGACAAGGGGCTGACCCTAGATTATAGACAGTGAGTGGCTCAGTCAGGCTTCGAACCTGTCCATGGACTCTACCAAGGACTTTACGGCTAATGGCAGAATTCAGGGCCTCAAGGGTGGTAGGTTGCAAAAACTTGCACACCAGGCCCTAGGTCACCCTCGTCCCAGACAGACACACAGCCATTGCCACCCCTCCCATCTCAGATGGAAGCTGAGGCTGACTCTGGAAAGGGGGTGAGCAGTCATCCCTAGAAACGAGGTCAGGCTGGGCCTGGAGCCGGCTGAACCCCTTCTGCCTACAGAGCATGTTACCACAGTCCTGGGAGATTGGGGTGGAAGACTGGGGGAATAACACAGATGTCAGTCCTTCAGGCAAAATCCTCAGGCCCAGATATGCTTCAAACTAGAATTCTTCAGATTTTACAAAGGTAGAATTGCCTGCATTGGCCCCTTCACCTTCCTAGTAGCTGGAACTACAGGCATGCACCACATGTGATTTATTGTAGAAACGAGGTCTCACCAAGTTGCCCAGTCTGGTCTTGAACCTATGGGCTCAGGCAATCCTCTCGACTCTGCCTCCCAAAGGGCTGGGATTATAGGCACGAGCCACCACGCCCCGCTTGAGCTGAGACTTGAACCAAAGCCTTGGACTCTGAGACCCATTCGCATGTCTGAAGAGCCAGGACTATGCCCCACATTCCCCAGTTTCAGTCCTAGGATCTAAGTGCTGTCCTCTTACCCCCTAACCCCCAGACCTTCACTGCCTGGTGCAACTCACACCTGCGCAAGGCCGGCACCCAGATTGAGAACATCGAGGATGATTTCCGCAATGGCCTCAAACTCATGCTGCTTCTGGAGGTCATTTCAGGTGAGGGGAGCCAATCGGTGCATGTGGGCCCCAGGGCCCAGGGGCATCCGGAGAGCTGGGGGAACGAGGCCACAGAGTGGGGGAAGGGACTTGAGGGAGGGGAGACAGAGAAATTTGGGGACAACGTTTACAGCTGCCGCTTGTGACCTTTGACCCTTGACCTCTCCCCATGTACCCAGGAGAGAGGCTGCCCAGGCCAGACAAAGGAAAGATGCGCTTCCACAA
Organism: Carlito syrichta; assembly: GCF_000164805.1. Taxonomy (NCBI): domain Eukaryota; kingdom Metazoa; phylum Chordata; class Mammalia; order Primates; family Tarsiidae; genus Carlito; species Carlito syrichta. The sequence goes on from NW_007087050.1 coordinate 195,317, forward strand.
AATTGCCAATGTCAACAAGGCCCTGGATTTCATTGCCAGCAAGGGAGTTAAGCTGGTGTCCATTGGCGCAGAAGGTGAGGCAGTGGCAGGGGGGAGCCTGGGCATGGAGTAGGGGGGCTCTCCTGACATCAGCAAGTCACCTCAGTGAGCCTCAGTTTCCCCGTCACAACAATGGGGATGATCACCCCTACCTTGAAGGAGACACTGTAAGAAGCAAATGTAGCCGGGCTCGGTGGCTCAGCCTGAGGCGGAAGGATCACCGGAGCCCAGCAGGTGGAGGCTGCAGTGGCCATGAGCCAGGGTGAAAGAGTGAGTGAGACTCTGACTCAAAAAAAAGAAGGAAATGTACCCAAAGCGCCAGTGCAGCTCCTGGCATCTTGTAAGACTTCAGTGAATTGTTTTTATTTATTTATTTTTAAAGACAAAGTCTCACTCTGTCACCCAGGTTGGAGTACAGTGGCACAATCATAACTCACTGAAGCCTTTGTCTCCTTGGCTCAAGCTATCCTCTCACCTCAGCTTCTAGAGTAGCTGGAACTGCAGACATGCGCTGCTATACCTGGTTAATTTTTTAATTCTTTGTGGAAATGGGCTCTTGCTATGTTGCCCAGGCTGGTCTCGAACTCCTGGGCTCAAGCAGTCCTATCTTGGCCTCCCAAAGTGCTGAAATTACAGGTATGAACCACCATGCCCAATCTAATGAATCATTTTTATTTTATTTTATTTTATTTATTTTTTGAGTTGGAGTCTCACTCTGTCACCCAGACTGGAGGGTAGTGGCCGCTCCTGGCCACCACAGCCTCGACCCGCTTGGCTCTGGCAATCCTTCTGCCTCAGCCTTCCAAGTAACTGGAACTATAGGCACGCGCTACCACGCCCAGCTAATTTTTTTGATTTATTGTAGAGATGAGGTCTC
>NW_007087050.1:196727-200962 GCF_000164805.1 Carlito syrichta
AAAAAAAAAAAAAAAAAAAAGTCAAACCAACCAAACAAACAAAATTAGATGCTTACTGAGCAGATGCTAGGTGCTCACCTCCGAGGTGCCAGCTCTCGAATGAGGGATAATGACCAGAGGGCTGAGCAGAGGTGTACGTGAGCTGAGGCTGGATGGTGCAGGCCTTGAAGGCCAGATAGAATCTGTCCCCTCACCCCTGCCCTGCAGAGATTGTCGACGGGAACCTGAAGATGACCCTTGGCATGATCTGGACCATCATCCTCCGCTTCGCCATCCAGGACATCTCTGTAGAGGGTGAGCACCGGGGAAGGAGGCAGGGTGAGCGGGTTGGCCCAGACCCCTTCCCAACAAATGCTTCTGCCCTCTCCCCTCCCAGAAACCTCGGCCAAGGAAGGCTTGCTCCTGTGGTGCCAGCGGAAGACGGCTCCTTACCGCAATGTCAACGTGCAGAACTTCCATACCAGGTCCGTCAACAAACACACCTGGCCTCGGTGGGGCGCTGGGCCCAGAGAGGAGCCCTTCCTGGTCAGTGAGGGTCACAGAGCCGGCCCCTGTCACAAGCCACAGCAGAGGGAAAGGTCACGGCCAGTTCCTGGAACAGTGTCTGAAAATAGGACTCCATAACTGTTGAGTGGAACGGAATTGAATCCAGGAGGGTTACAGAGATTCCTGGAGGAGGGAGCATGTGAGACATCCTTGGAGGGACATTCCAGCCAGAGGGAACCAGGAGGCTAAAAACATCTAGAAATTGGCCTGGTGTAAGCACAGGTTCTTGGAGGAACCGTGATGAGCTTGCAGGAGATGGTCCAGGTGTGGTTATGGAGGGCCTCGCATGCCAGGCTAAGGAGTTTGTACTTTAGTTCATTTTACAGATGAGTCTGTCCTGCTGGGGGTGCTCCTGGGTCCAGAGGAGGTGAGGCTTCAGTTTGGACCCAGGCCTGACCCCCCACCTTCTCTCTGTCCAGCTGGAAAGATGGCCTGGCCCTCTGTGCTCTCATCCACCGACACCGGCCCGACCTCATTGACTATGCCAAGCTACGCAAGGTAGATGGGCCTTTGCCACCCCCAGCCCTGATCCCACAACCTCTGCCCTCAGCTGACCTTTCACCTCCCTCCTCATACCCATCTAGGATGACCCCATCGGCAACCTGAACACTGCCTTTGAGGTTGCAGAGAAATACCTGGACATCCCCAAGATGTTGGATGCAGAGGGTAAGAATGAGCTAGGCCAGGTGAGGACTGTGCACTTTTGCAGACCTCTTCCCTCCTGCTGAAATGCTTTGGCCCTCCCTCTGCTCCCTGGGCAGAATCCTTCCTTGACGGCACGGTGGTTCACACCTGTAATCCCAGCACTTTGGGAGGCAAAGCTGAGAGGATTACCTGAGCCCAGGGGTTCGAGACCAGGCTGGGCAACTTGGCGAGACCTCATCTCTGCAGTAAATCAACAAATTAGCTGGGCGTGGTGGCGGGCACCTGAAGTTCCTGCTACTTGGAAGGCTGAGGCAGAAGGATCGCTTGAGCCCAGCAGATCAAGGCTGTGGTAGCCATGATCGTGCCACTGTACTCCAGCCTGGGCAAGAGAGTGAGACTCTGGAAAAAAAAAAAAAAAAAATCCTTCCTGCTACAGTCCCTTTCTCCAGGAAGCTCTGTCTTGTCCCCTGCCCCTGACCCCCCAGTGGAACCAGCCCCTCCTGCCTCTCCCCCCATATAATGGCTCCACCCACCACCCCCTATCCCAGTTCCTCAAGTTACCTGGGATAGTGTTGGTTCCTCTGGGGAACATCTTACCTCCCTGTGCCCAAGTGGGGCGGTGTTCAGGTCACTGGAGAAGCAAACATTTTCTGAGCCACTGCTGTGCACGGTGACCTGTATGTGGGCACTGGTGGAGGACTTGTTCTGGGAGGAGCTCATGGACTTGGGGAAAAGATAGACAGATTGAGTCATAGGGTAGTTTGAGGCACTAGGCAGCATGGACTGGTCCCTCATGAGAGCCACAGTGGCTGCCATGCACCCCTTCTTTTATGCTTTGCCTATCCCACGGGACTGGTGATTACCACCAGACCCCTCCAATCCTCCCACCCCGAGGGAGTTCTCTGACTCGAAGGGGGCTTCAACCCATTTTTCACCCCTGACTTTGGCCAATATACATATCGCTGCCCTTCCCTCAGACATCGTGAACACCCCAAAGCCGGATGAGAAGGCCGTCATGACCTATGTTTCCTGCTTCTACCATGCCTTTGCCGGGGCTGAGCAGGTGAGGGGGACTCGTGCTGCACTTGGGGACCCAAGGGTCCAACCTTGGCAGCGGTTCGACACCAGACTGTGTTGGGGGAGTGCCATTGTCCTAGCTGTACACACTCAGTCCTTAGGGAGCTCAGGAACTGGGGCCTCTGCCCTAGAAGCTTCCTCCCCACCTAAGAGATGTGCTCCCCTGATCCCTTCTGTGTTCACTGGGGCCTCAGTTTTTAAGAGGCAGCTTGTTTTAATGTCGACCTTCTGCCCATCCACACCTCAGGCAGAGACAGCTGCCAACAGGATCTGCAAGGTGCTGGCCGTGAACCAGGAGAACGAGAAGCTGATGGAGGAGTATGAGAAGCTTGCCAGTGAGGTGAGGCTGGACCAGAGAGGCCTCCTCCTGCCTTCGTCTCTCCACTGTGTCCCTGCTGGCTCTCCCAACCCTGCTAACCCCAAGCACGGGCCTGCAGAGCCTGCCTCTGCTCAGAGAAGCCTCAGCCTCGTCTGCCTCCTCCCGCCTGTCCCCACCCGTCACCTGCCCTTTTGCCTATCTAAGCTCCCAGTCGGCTGGGCACAGTGGCTCATGCCTATAATCCCACCACTTTGGGAGGCCGCGGCGAGAGGACTGCCTGAAGCCGCGGGTTTGAGACCAGCCTGGGCACCATAGGGAGACCTCATCTCTACAATCAATCAAAAAATCAGCCGGGCGTGGTAGCGCGCGCCTGTAGTTCTGGCTACTCGGAAGGCTGAGGCGGAAGGATCGCCGGAGCCCAGCAGGTCGAGGCTGCGGTGGCTGGGAGCGGCCACTGCACCCCAGACTGGGTGACAGAGTGAGACTCCGACTCAAAAAAAGAAGAAAAGGAAAAGAAAGCAACTCCCACTAATTCACTGATTCACTCATCTGTGCATTCATTGATCTATTCACTCATATTTGAACAGTCATGTGTCAGCCTATACCAACCCCTAGACCAAAAATTAACCATCCTACTCCTTCCCTGGCTCACGGGGACTACCCCATTCTGCCCTCCACAGTCGTGAAAGTCACTGCCACCTACCTGAGGCCTGGCCTCCCGGCCACAGCCTGGGTGAGGGTGGGGAGAGGTGGGTGAGGTGGGCGGGCCGGCTCAGAGCACTCTGCCTTGTCCGCTCCTGGCCCTGACAGCTGTTGGAGTGGATCCGACGCACTGTCCCATGGCTGGAGAACCGCGTGGGCGAGCCCAGCATGAGTGCCATGCAGCGCAAGCTGGAGGACTTTCGAGACTACCGGCGCCTGCACAAGCCGCCCCGCGTCCAGGAGAAGTGCCAGCTGGAGATCAATTTCAACACGCTGCAGACCAAGCTGCGGTTGAGCCACCGGCCCGCCTTCATGCCCTCTGAGGGCAAGCTGGTCTCGGTGAGCTCTGCCCACATCCCCTGGGTCACCTTGGGCCCTGTGTCCCCACCTGGACAGGGGGCGAACCGTGTGGAGGACACCTCTGCCTGCCCCACAGGACATCGCCAATGCGTGGCGGGGGCTGGAGCAGGTGGAAAAAGGCTATGAGGACTGGCTGCTCTCCGAGATCCGGCGCCTGCAGAGACTCCAGCATCTGGCCGAGAAGTTCCGGCAGAAGGCGTCCCTCCATGAATCCTGGACCCGGGGTAGGCACACCTCCTGAAGATGGACTGTCCCTTGGGTGGAGACGGGTGGGTGGGTGGGGGAGGAGGTTCTGGCAAATTGTACAGGACGGGGTGCTGTGCAGGGAAGCTGAAGACTGGATTTCTAGTCTCAGCCTGATTTGCTATGTGGGCCTGCCACTGCTCCTCTGTGGGCCGCAATTTCTTTTTTTTTTTTTTTTGAGTTGGAGTCTCACTCTGTCACCCAGACTGGAGGCAGTGGCACGCTCCAGGCCACTGCAGCCTTGACCTACTGGGTTCAGGCGATCCCTCCTTCTCAGCCTTCCACGTAGCTGGAGCTACAGGCGCGCACCATCATGCCTGGCTAATTTTTTTTTTTTTTTTTG
>NW_007087050.1:201191-214461 GCF_000164805.1 Carlito syrichta
CTCAGCCTCCCAAAGGCGTGGGATTACAGGCTGAGCCACCGAGCCCGGCTTTAATTTTTTATTTATTGTAGAGACGAGGTCTCGCCAGGTTGCCCTGGTGGGTCTCGAACTCGTGGGCTCAGGCAATCCACTTGCCTCGGCCTCCCAAAGTGCTGGGATTACAGGCTGAGCCACTGAGCCCAGCGTGCAATTTTTAATCTGTAAACTCAGCTACCCCTCCCCCTCCCCTGACTTGTTCTAGCCTCCTGTAGGTCCACTCTGATTAATGGAGCATCTAACATTATATTTGTGTATGTAGCAGCTGTTCAAAGGTGAGTCTATCCCTCACCCTAACATTACTATGTCATACTCAAAGTAAAACGTTGCAGGAGTCAAATATATCACTCTGTATAAAAACATTCATTCAGTATTCTATCAGGGATTTTAATCCTACAAATCGCCAGACATGGTGGTTTACATCTGTAATCTCAGCACTTTGGGAGGCAGAGGTGAGAGGATTTCCTGACCCCACAGGTTCAAGACCAGCCTAGGCAATATGGTGAGACCATGTCTCTACAATAAATCAAAAAAGTAGCCGGGCATGGTTGAGTAGTCTCAGCTACTTGGAAGGCTGAGGCAGAAGGATCACCTACCCAGAAGGTCGAGGCTGCAGTGGCCATGAGTGTACCACTGCACTCCAGCCTGGGTGACAGAGTGAGACTCTGACTCAAAGAAAAAAAAAGAAAAGAAAAGAAATCCTAGAAGTCAATAAGTCTTGCCTAGAAAAAAATTATTAAATGCTAATAATGAATTGTGGACATAATGAATAGCAAGAGTTTGCTATAATAAGGATTTCTCAAATTTACAGCTAGTTCTGTGACCCCAGGAGGTCTCTGAATCTCGGATAATGCAGAGGCCCTCAATAAATGGTCGTAGCCGCTATTATTGTGGTTTGGGGTTTTGTTTTTTTTTTTGAGTTGGAGTCGCACTCTGTCACCCAGACTGGAATGCAGTGCACACTCACAGCCACTGCAGCCTCGACCTGCTGTACTCAGGCGATTCTTCTGCCTCTGCCTTCCAAGTAGCTGGAACTACAGACATGTGCCACCACGCCCACCTAATTCTTTGATTTATGTAAAGATGAGGTCTTGCCAAGTTGCTCAGGTTGGTCTTGAACCCCTGGGCTTAGGCAATCCTCTTGCCTCCTCTTCCCAAAGTGTTGGGATTACAGGCGTGAGCCAACCAAATAAAAGTATGGTTTTTATTTGCATAATTATGATAGTTATCATTTAAAAGCACTTTGACATTCATCCAGCAAATAAATATTCATTGAGGGGCCTTCATAGTACCAGGCACTGTGCCAGGGGCTGGGGAAACAGGCGTGCAAAGGAAGCAGGATCAGGGACTCATAGGGCTCATAGAGTCGTTGAGACGTAGTTTGAGATCAAATAACTGTACCAAGGCCTCCTGGACGGTGCTGGGTCAGGGGTCATTGATGTCATTTATAGGTCAGGCTGGGAACAGGAGCGTCACCTACCTTTTTTGTGCTGGCGCCTCAGAGCAAACCCTTAGGATAGGCTGTGCAGGTGTGATCACCTCGTTCACAGATGAGGATTCTCTAAGATCACACAGCCCGGCTGGCACTGGCACCCGCTGCTCCTGCCGCGGCCGCCGCTGGGTGACCAGAGCCGGGCCTCTCTCCGCAGGGAAGTTGGATATGCTGAGCCAGCGCGACTACGAGTCGGCCTCGCTCCAGGAGGTGCGGGCGCTTCTGCGGCGCCACGAGGCCTTTGAGAGCGACCTAGCGGCGCACCAGGACCGCGTGGAGCACATCGCCGCGCTGGCCCAGGAGCTCAAGTAGGCGGGGCCTCGGCAGGGCCCGCCCCCTAGACAACGCCCCATCCTGGACCCGCCCCCTGGGCGGCAAGCCCCGCCCTTCTCCCCATTACCCTCTTCCAGACCCCGGGTTCTCCCAGGTTCGGCAACCCCCTGCGGTCGTACTCATGTCCCTCCCCATCACCACTCGCTCCGCCCCTCCTGGAACCCCACCGCCATCTCTGGACCCCGCTCTGCTTCCCAAAGCCTTCCTCACTGGCGCGCGACCTATCCCACCCCGTGGCCGGCCCCCCTAACCTGGCCGTACCCTTCCCCTCCCGGCCTTGCTAAGCCAAACGCTCCCCATCAGCTTGGACCTCGCCGTCTCCTCCCATAACCCCGCCCCTTCTCGCATAACCCCGCCCCCGAAACGCCAGGCCACGCCCCTCCATCCAAGCACCTCCATGGACCGGAGCTGTGGACCCGCAGGCATCCCCCTTCCCGCAGGACAGCGCTGCGAGTCCCCTCTAGGAAAGCCCCCCTTTACCCCCAATCTGTCCCGGCTCTCTTATGCCTTCACCACCACCCAGGGCACAGACTCCAGCCCAGGGAGGCAGGTCAGGAGGAAATCTGGCACGGGTCTGGCCCCACACTCGTCCCCCTTCTCGCCCCCAGTGAGCTGGACTACCACGAGGCGGCTTCCGTGAACAGCCGCTGCCAGGCCATCTGTGACCAGTGGGACCAGCTGGGCACACTGACGCAGAAGAGGCGGGACGCGCTAGAGGTGGGGTGGGGAGCTGGGAGCTGGGCTGGAGGCAGGTGAGGTTGGGCTGCTGGGCAGGCGGCTGACCCCTATCTCCCCGGGCCCCAGAGGATGGAGAAGCTTCTGGAGACTATCGACCAGCTGCAGCTGGAGTTCGCCCGGCGGGCAGCACCCTTCAACAACTGGCTGGACGGGGCCGTGGAGGACCTACAGGACGTGTGGCTGGTGCACTCGGTGGAGGAGACCCAGGTGGGCACCTGAGCTGTGGGGGGGTTGGATGGAATGACAGGGAAGGTTCGAGACCAACCTGAGCAACTTGGCAAGACCTCATCTTTACATAAATCAATCCTGCCAGCCATTCCTTTGGGTTCCTGGGGAATGGAGATGAGAGGAAAACCCCAATTCCCAGGGACTGAGCTGGGAGATGGGAGGCTCGGGTTCTTGCCCCAGGCCTGCCTGGGACTGCTGGGTGGCCTGGAGCACATTCCTGCCTTTTCTGTTGCCTGCGGTAAGTGGAGGGATGCCGGCTGATGCTTCCTGTCACCCCCAGAGCCTGGTGACAGCGCATGACCAGTTCAAAGCAACACTGTCCGAGGCGGACCGAGAGCGAGGCGCCATCCTGGGCATCCAGAGTGAGATCCAGAAGATCTGCCAGACCTACGGGCTGCGGCCTAACATTACCAACCCCTACATCAACCTCACCCCGCAGGACATCAACTCCAAGTGGGACCAGGTCGGTGCTCCTGTAGCCTCACCCTGCCGCCTCCCATGCCCTCCTGCATACTCTAGCCACCTTGAAGCCTCAGACGTCCCAAGATATAGAGTGTCAAGCCCACTTTCAGGTCTGGGTTCTGCCACAGACTCCGTGTGACACTGGATAAGTCACTGAGCCCATCTTGGCCTCATCTGTATAATGATCATAACAGCATTTTTCCTGTCAGGACTGGTGTAAAGAAGATTTAAGTCTAGTGTGTGGGCATCTTTTATAAAACCGCCTGTATTTGTTATAAATTATATCATCAGTCTCTATTTATTTATTTATTTTTTGAGTTGGAGTCTCATTGTGTGGCCTAGGCTGGAGTGCAGTGGAACCCTCACGGTCACTGCAACCTCGACCTGCTGGGCTCAGGTGATCCTTCCGCCTCAGTCTTCCAAGTCGTTGGAACGACAGGCACACGCCACCATGCTTGGCTAATTTTTAAATTTAATATATAGATGAGTTGCCCAGGCTGGTCTTGAACCCATGGGCTCAGGCAATCCTTTCACCTCGGCCTCCCAAAGTGCTGGGATTATAGGCATGAGCCACCGTGCCCAGACTATTTATTTATTTGGAGTCAGAGTCTCACTCTGTTGCCCAGGCTGGAGTGCAGTTATATGATTACAGCTCACCACAGCCTCAACCGCTTAGGCTCAGACGATCCTTCCACCTCAGCCTCCCAAGTAGCTGGGACTACAGGCACACACTACCACGCTCAACTCATTTTTTGGACATTTTATGAAGGCAAAGTCTCGCTGTGTTGCCCAGGCTGGTCTCGAACTCCTGGGCTCAAGCAATCCTCTTGCCTTGGCCTCCAAAAGTGTTGGGATTACAGGGGTGAGCTGCTGCACCCAGCCTATTCCCATTTTACAGATGGGGAAACCGAAGCCTACAGAGGCTAGTGGCTTGCCCATAGAGCCCAGAAAATTTGGCTCGCGGCAACAGGGGCATAGGTTTGAGGAACTAGAGCCAGTCTCCCCTCAAAGCCATCTCCCAGCCCCCAGACCTGGCTCTGTCACAACCACCTCCTTCCAGGTCCGAAAGCTGGTGCCCAGCCGTGACCAGACACTGCAGGAGGAACTGGCACGGCAACAGGTGAACGAGAGGCTCCGGCGACAGTTTGCAGCCCAGGCCAATGCTGTCGGGCCTTGGATCCAGGCGAAGGTGGAGGTAAGGGCTTGGAGAGGGGAGCCCGACCTGGGAGAAGTGGCCAGGGTTGGGTCCCAGGGAGCTGGGAGCTCTCATGCTGTCTGGGTACTCCTGCAGGAGGTGGGGCGGCTGGCAGCGGGGCTGATTGGGTCTCTGGAGGACCAGATGGCCGGGCTGCGACAGCAAGAGCACAACATTATCAACTACAAGAGCAACATTGACCGGCTGGAGGGTGACCACCAGCTGCTACAGGAGAACCTGGTGTTTGACAACAAGCACACCGTCTACAGCATGGAGGTGAGACCATACCCTCTTAGAGGAGAGAGGTGGCAGCATTGACTGGGGAAACCTGGGGTGATCACAGCTGGACACAGCATGTGTGTCCCTGGAGGGTCTCCCAATGCAGGTACTGAGACCTAGCGACCCATCCAGAGTCACAAAGCAGACTAAAGTCAGGCCAGGATTGGCCATGGCTGATCAAAAGACAGGAAGACTGAGCGTGGTGACTCACGCCTGTAATCCCAGCACTTTGGGAGGTAGAGGTGAGAGGATTGCCTGAGCCTGCAGGTTCGAGACCAGTCTGGGCAAGTGGGTGAGCCCTCGTCTCTACAATAAATCAAAAAACTAGCTGGCGTGGCTGTAGTTCCAGCTACTTGGAAGGCTGAGGCGGAAGGATTGCCTGATCCAGCAGGTAGAGGCTGTGGTGGCCGTGAGTGTGCCACTGCACTCCAGCCTGGGTGACAGAGTGAGACTCCAACTAAAAAAAAAACAACAGGAAGGGCTGCTGGGGGCCACTCAGTGGAACCTATAGATAGGAATGAAGGCCCTCCCAGGGTCACTCAGGGGTTGAGAGCAGAGCCAGAGCCAGCAAGGTACGGGCTGCCCGCTGACTGTCCTGCCTCCTGCTTGCCAGCACATCCGCGTGGGCTGGGAGCAGCTACTCACCTCCATCGCCCGCACCATCAACGAGGTGGAGAACCAGGTACTGACCCGAGATGCCAAGGGTCTGAGCCAGGAGCAGCTCAACGAGTTCCGAGCATCCTTCAACCACTTTGACCGGGTCAGCAGGGGCCCAGCCCTGTGGGGTAAGAGACCTTGGGGACTGGTGGGGCTTGGGGACCAAGCCTGATATCCACTCACCCTGACAGAAGCGGAACGGGAGGATGGAGCCCGATGACTTCCGAGCTTGCCTCATCTCTATGGGCTACGACCTGGTGAGTGTCCCCAGGTCCTTCCCAGCTGCACGTCAGAGCCCACTCCTCTGTACTGGTCACCCGCCCACCTTCACACACATTATCTCCTTCACTTTTGTGTTTTGGAGTCGGAGTCCCACTGTCGCCCAGGCTGGAGTGCAGTGGCAGGCTCATGGCCACTGCAGGCTCAACCTGCTGGGCTCAGGAGATCCTTCCACCTCAGGCTTCCAGTAGCTGGATCTATAATGCACCACCACGCCTGGCTAATTTTTTGATTTATTATAGAGACGAGGTCTTGCCCAGTTGCCCGGGCTGGTCTCAAACTCCTGGACTCAGGCAATCCCCTTACCTCCACTTCCCAAAGTGCTGGGATTATAGGCGTGAGCCACCATGCATGGCCCTCTTCACTCTTCATTACACCCATGCAGAGCTCAGAGGTAAACCCACTTGCACCTGGTTCTGTGGGGCCCCCAAATCTGAGCTTGCAACATTTTTACCTCAGAGAAGCAACAATGCAGACAGGGGTGTGACCCCAGAGAAAAATCCAGGACCAACGAGCCTTCCTTGAAGGACTTCCTAAGGCCAGGCTAAGGTCTTTGGAGGAAAGAAGCACCCTGTCACTGGGATGGTGCAAGCCAAGCCTAGACAGGGGACACTGGGGCCCTCATGGCTTTAGCGCTCATGGGCATGGCGCCTGGCCTCCGTCTCTGCAGGGGGAAGCAGAGTTTGCTCGCATCATGACCATGGTGGACCCCAACGCATCCGGGGTCGTGACCTTCCAGGCCTTCATCGACTTCATGACCCGAGAGACAGCCGAGACTGACACGGCTGAGCAGGTCGTGGCCTCCTTCAAGATCCTGGCGGGAGACAAGGTGAGGCTCGGGCAGTGGGGGGCGCTGGTGGGCTGGGACAGGGAATGGGGCCTGCGGGCCTTCAACACCTTTTCTCCCCCAGAACTATATCACCCCTGAAGAGCTGCGGCGCGAGCTCCCGGCCGAGCAGGCCGAGTACTGCATCCGCCGGATGGTGGCCTACAAGGGATCCGGGGCCCCGGTTGGAGCCCTGGACTATGTGGCCTTCTCCAGTGCCCTCTACGGGGAGAGCGACCTCTGACCTCAATCTGAGGCTGTCTACGCAAGATGAAGGAAGGGTGCTCCCTGTGGCTGATCCCATCCACCCCTCGGAGCAAGGGCCTCAGAGAATGGCCAGCCCCGTGTTTCTGAATAAAGATCCATCTGTGGGCCTCTCCCCATCTCCTTTGGTTTCTTTTTTACTTTATTTATTTTTATTTTTTTGAGTTGGAGTCTCACTCGGTCGCCTAGACTGGAGTGCAGTGGCCGCACCCAGCCACCACAGCCTCGCCTGCAGGGCTCCGACGATCCTTCCGCCTCAGCCTTCCGAGTAGCCAGAATCACAGGCATGCGCTACCACGCCCGGCTGATTTTTTGATTTATTGTAGAGATGAGGTCTTGCTGCCCAGGCGGGTCTCGAACCCGCAGGCTCAGGCACTCCACTCACCTCAGCCCCCCAAAGGCACGGGATTACAGGCTGAGCCACCGAGCCTGGCTTTTTTACTTTAAAGGTGTGGGGTACAATTCAGGGGTAGACACACAAACATTAATTATGCAGGTACCCTTGTGGATGAGGTGTGCCCCTCCCTCCCCCAGCTGTTTCCCTCAACTGCCAATCCCATCCCCCTCCCCTGGCAGTTTCCCACTACTGCCAATCCCTTTCTTATAGTATTATGATCGCTCAAGGTCTGCTTATGGGTGAGAACATATGGTACTCTGCTCTTTGTTTCTGTGATAGATCACTGAGTATGACGGACTCTAAATCCATCCGAGTTGCTGCGAAGTCCTCCTTTGGGTTCTTGAAGCAGAAGCCGGGTCCCCAGTCTCCTGGGCAGGGCCGGCTATCCTACCTCGATGCACCAGGAGTCCCAACCATCTTTCCTTGCCTTCAAGGACTGCGCATTCACAACACACTGGGGACCAGGACACCTCTTTATTGCTGTTAGAAAGGGGTGGTTACAAGTTTCCTGGATGTGGAGGGGGACACCGTCCCCAAATCCAGGGGGACCAGAAAATTTCTAGCATCCAACAGAGGAAATTGGGGCAGGAAGCCAGAGCCTACTGAGGACTGAGCTCTGGGCTTAAGATCAGAATATTTTCTTCCTGATGGCTGCCCAAGCCCCCACTTTGGCTGCCAAGATGGCATCCTTCACCCCAAGATCCTCCTAGCTACCACAATCCCACCAAAGTGCAGGTGCAGAACTCCAGGGTGGGTGAGGGGTGGAGGGAAGCAGGGGCTGTGCTCCCGACCCAGTGCCCATCCCTCGGCCGGCTGTACCTCCTGGGGGAGGGGCCTGGGCACACAGGCCAGGCTGGGAAGGGGCTGCTTTGGTCAGCACCGGGTCCTGGAGCCAGCAGGCTCCTCAGTCCACCACCGCTGAGCTGGCCATCGTGTTCACACCACAGGCCCCGGACCCACGATGCAAGTAGTAGTAACCCTGCAGAGGAAGAGTGGGTGAGGGCACCGTGCTAGGACGGGGGTTGGGGAGCCGGGGCCGGGCAGGCAAGACTCACCTCCTCACCCCAGTCAGTGCCCCAGCTGTTCTTGATGGCCCAGAAGGGAATTTCAGAGCCTGGGGAGCAGTGTGGAGTACAAGGAGTCAGGGGCCCCCCAAGTCTCCGGGCAAGGCTTGCAGCACTTTGCACCCTTCAAGCAGTGGGTCTACTCTGTGACAGGGACAGCAGAAAGAGCGGCCCACCTGCCACCCTCACAGAGACCTGGTCCACCTCGGGGGAGGGGGAGGGCATCCACCCACCCACCTCCAGTAGGTCACTGGGCTATAACCATGTCATCTCTCACAGCTCTACCTCCCTCCCCTAGAGGGGATGGATGATTCCGCCTGGCCAACAGCCTGAGGCAGCGGATAAAAGTGGGGTCCCCAGGCATTCCCCAACATCCCCCTCCAGAGGTCCTGATGCTGTGGTCCAAGCCCTGCCTGCCAGGGGTGGCTGCCCAGGCGGACAGCCAACGGGACTCACGGTTGCCAAAGCCCACGAGCAGCACAGCGTGGTCGATGAGCCAAGGGCTGCAGAGGGGCCGGAGCGGGCGGGAGATCCCATGGCGGTAGAACTGGGGGGAGAGGGAGGAGGGGGCCAACTCCAAGGAGAAGCGGGGGATGGAATCACAAGAGATGGAGCGGAGGCAGCAGGGCTAGGGCCTTACCTGCATGCCAAAGGCATTGATGGCGACGGAGATCGGGCCTTTCTCGGCCAGCCAGGCCGCCAGCTCTGAGGTGGGGAGGGCCGGCCTCAGTGGACGCCTGGGCCCAATCCCCACCTGGCTCGGCCTCACCCCGCCCCTTACTCACTCTGCTCGTTCTGGGTCAGCTCCACCGAGTCGTTGATGTAGACCTTGGCCTTCGCTGCTGAGAAGTTGCAGGCCTGCATGTGGCCCTGGTAGCTGTAGTCATCCTCTGTCTCCAGCCCTCCTGGGGAACGGTGGGGAGTGAGGAGGGGCGAGGGGTGGGAGGCAGAGGAAGGATGAACTCCCGGTTATCATTCAGAGCCAGGAGAAGCATGCTAACCCCCTTATGCACGAGGTCTCATGTTTGTCACCCACCCTAGGCCACAGGCCACCCCCTCAGAGGAATAGCCCCATTCTAGAAACAACAAGACTGAGACCAGGAGAGGCGCGGAGCAGAGAACAACAGTAAGCAGCAAGAAACGTGGCAAGGACAGGACTCCACTCCCAACTGACTCCTCACCAAGGGCTTGGCCCAGCATTCTTGGGACTCTTGGCACAGCATTCTTGGGACTCTTGGCCCAGCATTCTTGGGACTCTTGGCCCAGCATTCTTGGGACTCTTGACCCTGTCTTACTTGTCCCGCGCTGAAAGGGCACTTCTAACCTAGCCCAGTCCCATGCCAGGCTCCTGGACCAGTCTCTAAAGCCACTCCAGTCCCTTAGCTCTTCACCCTCCTGCTACTGCAGCCCACCGCTGAACTGAACTTCCAGCTGAGGTCAACATTTCCCCTCAGGTTGCCACCTGGCGTTCTAGAAATTCAGACCTCCACGTAGAGAAACTAAGACCTCCTCATCACCAAGTCCCTGCTATATACCAGGAACTTTATATATTTCCGCTCTTGATATTCAAAGCAAGCCTGCGAGGTGGGCAGGGTAAGCCCCATTTCTGACTTGTCCAAGGTCTTCAGCTAATAAGTGTCAGCATTAAGACTTGAACCCGGCCAGGTTTAGTGGCTTAGTCTGTAATCCCAGTACTTTGGGAGGTGGAGGTAAGAGGATTGCCTGAGCCCAGGGATTCGAGACCAGCCTAAGCAACATGGCGAGACCTCGTTTCCACAATAAATAAAAAAATTAGCCGGGCATGGTGGTGCAGGCCTGTAGTTCCAGTTACTTGGAAGGTTGAGGCAGAAGGATCACCCGAGTCCAGCAGGTTGAGGCTGTGGTGGCCGTGAGCATGCCACTGCACTCCAACCTGGGCAGAGTGACTCCAACTCAAAAAAAAAAAAGAGTGAGACTCCAACTCAAACAAATAAAAACATGAACCCAGTTCTGTGTGATTCCCATGTCCGTGTCTACCCTCTTCATAAACTGACTTCTTATAGCGGGAAAAGAGGATCCTATTGCCCCCAACTCCATGAATGCATACCCAAATTCTTTATGGCTGAGTAGGCGTTGGAGGGCAAGCCACCCAGGCAAGCCTTGTCCATCTTGTCACAGTCCAAGAGCTCTAGGAGACAGAAGGCTGGTCCCGAAGACGCCCTCCAGAGGGCTTGGGTTGGGGACAGGGGGATAGAGCGGGGGGCTCACCCTGCTCAGAGAGGGAGAGCAGGGTGCCCCGGTTCAGGAACCACTGGCCCTCCACGTTGCCTGTGACCGAAAAGGCCCAACAGGAGCCGCACATGCCCTGCAAAGGACAAGCAGAGTCAGGGCCAGATCCCTTTCCAGTCCCAGTGCAGTGCCACTTCCCACCCTCGCTTCTAGGGGCCCGACCTGGTTCTTGACTTTAGTGACGGCTCCCTTTCTCCTCCAGTCCCATTCAGGCGGGGCAGGGTCCTCCACAGATTCGGCTCGGACCATCTTCCTACCAGGCTCTTCTTTTAGCAGAGGATTCAGATAGATGGTACGGAACTCCTCCTCTGTGGGCAAAGGTGGGCAGGGAGCCATGTGGGCATGCTAAGCCAGCCCTGACCAGGGGGCTTGAGAGCAGGCCCTGCCTCTTCCAGGCTCCACGAGGGCTCTGGCCACCTCCCCTACCTGTGAGATCACTGAACTTGGTGACTCCATACTGAGCTGTGCCACGGTCCAGAGCCTGGATCTTCTGCGCTCGCGCCATATTATTGATAAAGACGGAAAGGCGCCACTGGGCTTCTGAGGATCAAGGAGCAACAGAAAAGAGGCATGAGCCCAGGTAGATCATAAAAAGAGGGACAGCTGGGACTAACAGGTAGGGTCATCCCTGGGAGCAGGAAGGGGGGCAGACAGGCAAGTGACAGAGTTGAGAGAAGTGACCGACTTTCTTTTATTTTGAAAGCAGGATTTAGGCTGGGCTCAGTGGCTTAGTCTGTAATCCCAGCACTTTGGGAGGCCAAGCTAAGTGGATTGCCTGAGCCCATGGGTTCGAGACCCATCCGGGCAACTTAGTGAGACCTTGTCTCTACAATAAATAAAAAATTAGCCAGGTGTGGTAGCACACGCCTGTGGTTACGGCTACTTGGGAGGCTGAGGCAGAAGGATCGCCGGAGACCAGCAGGTCGAAATTGCGGTGGCTGGAAGCGTGCCAACACACTCCAGTCTGGGCGACAGAGTGAGACCCCAACTCAAAAAAAAGCAGGATTTATTGAGAGGACAGAAAAGCCCTCACAGTGGGAGGGGACCCCAGGGGGTTGTCCTAAATATGTATACTTTTTTTTTTGAGTTGGAGTCTCACTCTATCGCCCAGGTTGGAGTGCAGTGGCATGCTCACAGCACCGCAGCCTTCACCTGCTGGGCTCAGTTGATCCTTCCGTCTGTGATCAACTTTTGGGACCAAACTGAAGTAATGATCTCCCAGGTATAAAAACAGTCACCAAAATGGGGCTTAAAGCATCACCCGCCTCCGCCACCAGGCACAGTGGCTCACACCTGTAATCCCAGCACTTTGGAAGGCAAAGGCAAGAGGAATGCCTGAGCCCAAAGGTTCAAGACCAGCCTGGACAACTTGGTGAGACCTTGTCTCTACAATAATTCCAAAAATCAGCTGAGTGTAGTAGCATGTGCCTGTGGTTCCAGCTACTTGGAATGCTGGGATGGAGGGATCACCTGAGCCCAGGAGGTCGAGGATATGGTGCCATGAGCGTGCCACTGCACTCCAGCCTGGGTGACAGAGTGAGACTCTGACTCAAAAAAAAAAAGAGAGAGAGAGAGCTGGACTTGAACCCAGGAACTTGGCTTCAGAGCCTGGGGCACAGCTTGATTGCCTCTTGGAAGCCCCTCTTCTCAACGGCAAAGTGGCAGGTGCCTCCCCAGCAGGTCAAGCCCACAGTGCCGTGAGCGTGCCACTGCCTGAGTGACAGAGTGACCCTCCAACTCAAAAAGAAAACAAAAGCATCACCCCAGAGGTCACGAGGAAAGGCCACAGGGCCTCAGCACAAAACACCCGGCCTCCACACCGTCGCACCTCACCCAGAGTGACGGAGGCCCATAGTTTCTGACCAGAAAGATCAGGTGAAAGAAGGGGCCGGGTTCTTGGGGTGGCTGCCTAGTCCTAGAAGGCTGGGGCAGAACTCAGGGACTTAGGGGTCACTGAATGGGCATACTGCTCTATCTTTCCCCTCTCCAACTCCAAGGTGCCATGTTTCGGGGAAGGACCTGAACTAATCGGAACAGGTACAGCCAAGGGTGTGTCCTCACCTTCCTTTGACTCATATGTCCGGTTATAGGTGGAGATAAAGTTCTTAAACAACGAAGCCATCTTCAAAGAAAAGTCCTGGAAAGGCAGAAGGGCCTTTACAAGGAGTTCAATTGGACCAGAGAGCCATACTCAGGGGTGAAGGAAGGAGAGGCGAATAAAGCAGCACCTGGCTCCCCAGATAGGAGCTCCTCACCTGGGGCAGGGGATCCTCGGTCAACAGAGGAAGGACTGAATTCAAAGTCTCGTTTCTGTCACCTGGATAGGGTTGAGACAGAGAGGAAATCAAGACTGAATCCTGAAGTCTCACCTGGGTCCTCCCAGCATCCTTGGGCTATCCCAGCACCTGGAACCTTGGTATCCACCGTGTCA
Organism: Carlito syrichta; assembly: GCF_000164805.1. Lineage (NCBI taxonomy): Eukaryota > Metazoa > Chordata > Mammalia > Primates > Tarsiidae > Carlito > Carlito syrichta. Next base: position 214,141 of record NW_007087050.1, read on the forward strand.
CAATCTCTCCTTAGCATCATGTGTTTTCCCAGCTCATCCAGGATTTCGAAGCTGCAGAGCTGGAAGGAGAAGAAGAAACAGGTCTGGGGGCTGCGATGGAGTAAGGTCTGGACAAGGTGAAACTAAAGGCTGCTCAGATGAGAATCACCCCCACAGCGGAGAGGGAGGCACGCCCAGCACCCAGACACACTCCTTTTTTTTCTCTCTCTCTTTTAATTTTGATTTTGAAACTCTGGGGTACAGGCCAGGCTCGGTGGCTCAGCCTGTAATCCCAACACTTTGGGAGGCCGAGGTGAGTGGACTGCCTGAGCCCGCGGGTTC
>NW_007087050.1:214978-216492 GCF_000164805.1 Carlito syrichta
CCGGGGCGTGGTAGCGCGCGCCTATAATTCCGGCTACTCGGAAGGCTGAGGCAGACGGATCTCCCGAGCCCAGCAGGTCGAGGCTGCGTTGGCCCGGGAGCAGCCACTGCACTCCAGTCTGGGCGACAAAGCGAGACTCCAACTCAAAAAAAAAAATTAAAAAAATTAAAAAAAATAAAAATAAAAAATTAGCCAGGTGTGGTATTTGGAAGGCTGAGGCGGAAGGATCACCCGAACCCAGCAGGTCGAGGCTGCGGTGGCCGGGAGCGTGCCACTGCACTCCAGTCAACAAAAAAAAGAACTGAGACCGCAATGGTTGTGGAGAGGAGTGGGAGGGTGAGGCTGGGAAGCCCAGCCACCTGCACCTGACACCTGTCCCCACCTTCCCTCCCAATTGCCCTGCCCTGCTTCCGCCGGGGCCCAGCCCTCTCAGCTGTCCCTCTGCCTGCACTGTGGGTTCGCCTCCTCCCCACCCATAATAGCCCCCATACTGAAGACCAGAGACTTGACCAGGCTCAGAGGCTCAGCCTGTAATCCCAGCACTTTGGGAGGCTGAGGTGAGTAGACTGCCTGAGCCCGTGGGTTCGAGACCCGCCTGGGCAACTTGGCGAGACCTCATCTCTACAATAAATCAAAAACGAGCCGGGCGTGGTAGCGTGCGCCTGTAGTTCCGGCTACTTGGAAGGCTGAGATGGAAGGATCGCAGAGCCCAGCAGGTCGAGGCTGCGGTGACCGGGAGCGGCCAGTGCACTCCAGTCTGGGCGACAGAGTGAGACTCCAACTCAAAAAAAACAAAAAACAAACAAACAAAAAACGACACTGGGTACAATTCGGGGCTAGGTATACAAACGTTCATCGTGCAGATACCCTTATTGATGAGGTGTGCCCCCCTTCCCCAGGCGGATATCGACTACTGTCAATCCCAGCTACCCACCCCCACCCCCTCCCCGCAGTGTCCCTGCTACTTTCAATCCCTTCCTACAGTAACACAGTAGTTGTTCAAGGTCCACTTATGAGTGAGAACATGTGATACTCGGCTCTTTGTTTCTGTGAGCGATCAAGACACTCTCTAACGTAGCATCTAGGTCGACGCTCAGTCTGGGGGAGGGAGGGAACCGCGGGAGCCCCATCACTCACCAGGGTTTTCTTGGACACTGGAAGCTGGCACACCGTGGGGTCGTTGCAGTGTGGCTCCTCCAGGGCCGCCTCCAGGGAGTACAGCGACCCCTTGCCCGCCTGGATGGAGCAGCGGATGAGGTGGGCGCAGCCACTTACCTCTTCACTCAGTGTCCTTCACTGAGTCCACGGCCCCACCCGGGCACCCGTGATCCTCCCCAGAGATCCGTCCCTCCGCCGCCCCCCCAGGTCTAGGCCAAAGCTCCCGTCCCTCGAACAAGGGCCCGGCGCCCCCGCCCTCACCCGGCGGACTCGACCGCGCACGGCCCCCAGCACGGCCCGCGTCCCCGCAGGCCGGCCGCGGTTGTGCATCTCCAGGGCGAAGCGGGCGGGCCCCA
>NW_007087050.1:217080-219824 GCF_000164805.1 Carlito syrichta
CCTTGGAATAAAACGGGTAACTAATAACTAATGATGTGTTGCTTGCTTGCTGTGGGCAGCTTCTTTTATTCGTCGTAGCAATCCGGTGGCGTCAGTGTGATTCCCATTTTACGGTTGAGGAAATAGAGGCTTAGAGGAATTAAGCGGCTTGCCAAACAGCAGGTAAGGGATACAACTGGGCTCAAACCTGTAGTCCCAGCACTTTGGGAGGCCGAGGCCAGAGGATTGTCTGAGTCCAGGGGTTTGAGACCAGTCTGGGCAACTTGGTGAGACCTCGTCTCTACAATAAATCAGAAGATTAACCGGGCATGGTGGTGCGTGCCTGTGGTTTCAGCTACTTAGAAGGCTGAGACAGGAGGAGCGATCGCCTGAGCCCAGCAGGTCGAGGCTGCGGTGGTCGTGAGCGTGCCACTGCACTCCAGCCTGTGAGACTCGACTCAAAAAAAAAAAAAGAGACAGAGAAAGAGAGCTGGACTTGAACCCAGGCACTTGGCTTCAGAGCTTGAGTGTGCAGCTTGATCACCTCTTGGAGGCCCCTCTTCTCAACAGTGAAGTGGCGGGTGTTTCCTCGCGCTGGCAGTTTCTCAGGCTGTTGTGAGGGTCAAATGCAATCATGCGGGCCTTCGGGAACCACAGGGTGGGTACTGTGCGTTCAAGCATTCACCCGCTGTATTCCAGGGTCTACCCAGGGGAATGTGTCATAGCGCCACCTTGTCAGAGCTCACAATCGTGTGGAGAGAGATGAGAAAAGGACATTGTCCTGCAAGATGCTCCCAATTGGGAAAGAGGAAACAGTGAAGACAGAGTTGAAGGGTATTGGAGAAACTGTGGAAGGGAGTGGGGAGTTAGTCTGGGTTTGGAGGGTGGGGAGAATGAATAGTAAAGATCATCTACAGGCGATTCCTAAAAGAACTAGAAATTGACCTTCCATACGACCCAGCAATCCCCCTTATGGGAATATACGCAGAGGAACTTAAATCACTCTACAAAAACGATATTTGCACACGCATGTTTATTGCAGCACTACTCAATATAGCAAAAACATGGAACCGACTGTGCTGATCATTGAAACTGCACTGGATTTTTTAAATGTACATATACACGATGGAATATCATGCAGCCATAAAGAAGAACAAGATTATGGACTTTGCAGCAGTTTGGATGGATTTAGAATCTATCACAATCAGTGATCTATCATAGAAACAAAGAACTGAGTATCACATGTTCTCACTCATAAGCAGACCCTGAACATTTATCATAATACAGCAAGAAAGGGATTGGCAGTAGTAGAACACTGCCAGGGCAGGCAGGGGGCACATGACGTTAGTAAGGGAAACTGATCTCAAACCAGGTGAAGTAGGGACGAAAGGGAGGCCCCAAACTTTACCTGTATGATGACCGCCTGTATACCTAAATCTGAATTGTACCCCACATGTTTAAAATAAAAATAAGCCGGGCTCGGTGGCTCAGCCTGTAATCTCGCGCCTTTGGGAGGCTGAAGTGAGTGGATTGCCTGAGCCCGCGGGTTCAAGACCCGCCTGGGCAACTTGGCAAGACCTCATCTCGACAATAAATAAAAAAATCAGCCAGGTCTGGTAGCGTGTGCCTGTAATTCTGGCTACTCGGAAGGCTGAGGCGGAAGGATCGCCGAAGCCCAGCAGGTCAAGGCTGCGGTGGCCGGGAGCGGCCACTGCACTCCAGTCTGGGCGACGGAGTGAGACTCCAACTCAAAAAATAAAATAAAATAAATAATAAATAATAAATAAAGATCATCTACAAATTGTGCACGGTGGCTCACACCTGTAATCCCAGCCATTTGGGAGGTGGAGATAAAAGGATTATCTGAGTCCATGGGTTTGAGACCAGCCTGGGCAACTTGGTGAGACCTCATCTCTACCATAAATAAAAAAATTAGCCAGGCATGGTGGTACATGCCTGTGATTCCAGCTACTTGAAAGGCTGAGGCAGAAGGGTCACCTGAGCCCAGCAGGTCCAGGCTGTGGTGACCATAAGTGTGCCACTGCACTCTAGCCTGGGCAACAGAGTGAGACTCCTACTCAAAAAAACAACCAAAAAAAAACCGGGCTCGGTGGCTCAGCCTATAATCCCGCGCCTTTGGGAGACTGAGGTGAGTGGATTGCCTGAGCCCGTGGGTTTGAGACCCGCCTGGGCAACTTGGCGAGACCTCATCTCTACAATAAATCAAAAATCAGCCGGGCGTGGTAGCGCACGCCTGTAGTTCCAGCTACTTGGAAGGCTGAGGCGGAAGGATCGCCGGAGCCCAGCAGGTCGAGGCTCCGGTGGCCGGGAGCAGCCACTGCACTCCAGTCTAGGCGACAGAGTTGGTGGGAGCCAGCCTTGGAGGCCTACCTGATTGACAGGGTCCGGGTGGGCCGAAGACCCCGGGCCGCAGGGCGAGCCCAGGAAGCTGAGGCCCTTCTGTCTTTCACCTTTGCTGTTTGATACCGCCGAAGAATTCTGTGCAGTTGTGGAAGAAGAAAATGGCATGTTTATGTGAAGTACTCACAACTAACCTGGAAATATCATGGTTTATTTTTCCACTTTTCCCACTATGCCACTTGACCTTTTCTAACATATGCAAGGGTTAAACTCTGAAGCACATCAAGAATGCTTTCTTTCACTTGGTTATAAGTTACTAGATATTGCTGAAGTGATAAATGATATAAGTATATCCACTCCTTATTTGATTTAGGATTATGCAATTTAGTGTTTAGACATAAGGT
>NW_007087050.1:220136-223730 GCF_000164805.1 Carlito syrichta
CAAGGGAGGCGATCACAGGACTCTGAAGAACATAAGAGCCTAAGATGAGAAAATTCCTGAAACATAAATAAATATACACTTAAAGAAACTTTCTTGAAACATTTGTAATTTGGGACGTTGGACTGAGAGTGTCATTGTTGGCTTTATGAATAAGACGTCATCTGGAAGCCTATGGAAATCTTGGTTTGTTTGCTACTAAAGCCTATGGGAATCTTGGTTTGTTCGCTACTAAGACCACTAGCTGGTAACTTTGAAAAGATATGAATGTGAAAGAGTTTTCTTTGTCTTGCCCCTTCAAAAATGGTATAAAAGCTCTGTATTAACTAGCATTAAATTGTCATCTGTTCAAGAAGCAGGTGTCCGGTATATGATCGTCGTTCCCTATCCGTCTCTCCTTCAACACTTCCCACGACCCTTGCGGGGCAGGCCCCTGCACAGAGTGAGACTCCAACTCAAAAAAAAAAAAAAAAAAAATCGGCGGGGCTCGGTGGCTTAGCCTATAATCCAGCGCCTTGGGAAGCTGAGGTGAGTGGATTGCCTGAGCCCGCGAGTCCCAGACCCGCCTGGGCAACTTGGTGAGACCTCATCTCTAAATCAAAATAAAAAAAAAAAGATTAGCCAGGCGTGGTAGCGCGCACTTGCAGTTCCAGCTACTCGGAAGGCTGAGGCAGGAGGATCGCCGGAGCCCAGCAGGTCGAGGCTGCGGTGGCCGGGAGCAGCCACTGCACCCCAGTCTGCGCGACAGAGTGAGACTCCAAATCAAAAAAAAAAAAAAAAAATCATCTACAGATCTACAGCCTAGGCAACATACTGAGACCTCATCTCTTCAAAAAAATTAATCCCGCGCATGGGGGTGCCCACCTTCTCTGGAGGCTGAGGTGGAAGGAACACCTGAGCCCAGAAGTTTGAGGCCGTAGTGTGAACCCTCATCATGCAGCCTGGACGACAGAGTGAGACCCCAACTCAAAATATAAATAAGGAGGGAGAAAAAGAGAGAGAGAAACAGAGAGAAAGAAAGGACATCTAATCCAGACCTGACTTTCTACTGCAGCAGAGGTCTAGAGAGGTAAAGTTGACATTCCAGCTATTCAGAAAGTAGTGCTGGAACAAGACCAGTGCCAGCTCATTGTTCCCATTGCCAGCTGAAGTCAGGGAGGGAAGGGAGGGATTCCAGCAGATGCCGATCTCTCCCTGCTCATGCCCTGGTTTAAGCTCTTTGGGGTTCCCTTTTTCTGTCTTGCCAGAGACAGTCCTGGGTCCTCAAGTAGCTTCCAAGGCCCGGTGAAGTCCCTTCGCTCCTCGGTCCTCACCCCGTTCTGTGCGGTCAACACTCCAACCTCAGTGTATTTGCATCTCCTCAGATAATAAAGCTCTAGCACAGCCTGGAGCCTTCACACTTGTGATTCCCTCGACCTAACTCCCAGACACTGTTTGATTCTTTTTTTTTTTTGAGTCGGAGTCTCACTCTATTGCCCAGACTGGAGTGCAGTGGCCGCTCCCGGCCACCGCAGCCTCGACCTGCTGGGCTCCAGCGATCCTTCCGCCTCAGCCTTCCGAGGAGCCGGAATTACAGGTGCACGCTACCACGCCCGACTGATTTTTTTATTTATTGTAGAGATGAGGTCTCGCTGTCCAGGCGGGTCTCGAACCCGCGGGCTCAGGCAACCCATTCACCTCATCCTCCCAAAGGCGCGGGATTACAGGCTGAGCCACCGAGCCCAGCTCACTGTTTGATTCTTAGCGGGGCATTCACTTCCTCAGGAAGGGGTTCCTGACCCGCTCCCTTTGCCACTCACTGGACTCAATGCTGCTGCCTCTTATCCCTGGATTCCTAGTTCCCCTGACCATGCCGTCGCACTGACTGCAATTTCCTGTTCACTGGTGGTGTCCTCCGCTGAGCCAGGAGTTCCCCAGGGCAGGGAACTCACAACACAGTGCCAGCCATGTTGAATACCTACTTAATAAACAGGCGTTGGATGAATAAATAACCACCTTGGCATGCCCTGGAGTAGGTGTAACATCATCCAACTGCTGTTTAATGCATAGATTCACTTTTTTTCATTTTTGAGTTAGGGTCAATAATCCCAGCACTTTGGGAGGCCCAGGCAAGTGGATTGCCTGAGCCTGCGCGTTCAAGACCAGCCCGGACAACTTGGTGAGCCCTCGTCTCTACAATAAATCAAAAATTAGCCAGGCATGATAGTGTGCACCTGTAGTTCTGGGTACTTGGAAGGCTGAGGTGGAAGGATCGCCGGAGCCTAGCAGGTTGACACTGGGTGGTCATAAGTGTGCTACTCCACTCCAGCCTGGTTGACGGGGTAAGACTCCAACTCCAAAAAAAGACCAGCCTGGGCAACACAGTGAGACTTCAAATCAAAAAATTAGGCAGGGCTGGGCATGCTGGCTTCGCCTGTAATCCCAGCACTTTGGGAGGTCAAGGTGAGAGGATTGCCTGAGCCCAGGTATTCGAGACCAGCCTGAGCCACTTGATGAGACCTTGTCTTTACAATAAATTGAGAAAAATTAGCCAGACATGGTGGTGCATGCCTATAGTTCCAGCTACTTGGAAGACTGAGGCAGAAGGATTGCCTAAGCTCAACAAGTCATGGCTGCGGGGTCCTTGAGCATGCCACTGCACTCCAGCCTAGGTGACAGAGTAAGACTCTGTGGTGAGTCATCATCGTGTCACTGTACTCCAGCCTGGGTGATGGATCACTCAAGCCCAGGAGTTTGAGACCAGTCTGGGTAATATAGTGAGACCTCATCTCTAAAAAAGAAAAACAAAAATGAAAAACAGGGCTGGGTACGGTGGCTCAAGCCTGTAATCCCAGCACTTTGGGAAGCTGAGGCAAAAGGATTGCCTGAGTCCACGGATTCGAGATCAGCCTGGGTAACATGGCAAGACCTCATCTCTACAATAAAAATAAAAAAATCAGCCAGGCATGGTAGCATGCACCTGTAGTTCCTGCTACTTGAAAGGCTGAGGTGGAAGGATCGCCTGATCCCAGCAAGTTGAAGATGTGGTGGCCATGATTGTGACCCTGTGCAACAGAGTGAGACCCCAACTCAATTAATTAAAGTAAAAAACAGATGTTTAAAAGGCCCTGGCAGAAAAAATGGGGCTTTGTCTAGATCTAGATTTCCAGAGATCTGCACTGGTATCCTACTTAGCCTTTGTGAAAAATAGTCATTTTCCCTTAAGTCTGTTCCCTGGACTATGGAGGCTTCTGACGAGTGTGTGGGTGAGAAGATGACTCATCTTTCCAGAGTGACACATGAGAGCCTATTGATAATTAATGGAGTGGGGAGGTGGAATGTTTTTTAAAGCCACGCATGTATTCCCTCGGGCAACTCTCAAAATCCTGCAAGAGAGAAATTGTACAATTACACAAGAGGACATCAAAGCCCAGGGAGATGCCCTCCTTCAGAAGATAAGCTGAAAAGAAGCACATGGTAGCAGAGGTATGAAGGAATGGAGAGAGGGTAAGGTTAAGAGAGTGAGAAGAGTGGTTTGTTTTTTTTTGGTTGTTGTTGTTTGAGTCGGAGTCTCATTCTGTCACCCAGACTGGAGTGCAGTGGCCGCTCCCGGCCACC
>NW_007087050.1:223791-227752 GCF_000164805.1 Carlito syrichta
GCACCTTTGGGAGGCTGAGGTGAGTGGATTGCCTGAGCCCGTGGGTTCAAGACCCGTCTGGGCAGCGAGACCTCATCTCTACAATAAACCAAAAAATCATCTGGACGTGGTAGCGCGTGCCTGTAATTCCGGCTACTCGGAAGGCTGAGGCGGAAGGATCGCCGGAGCCCAGCAGGTCGAGGCTGCGGTGGCCGGGAGCAGCCACTGCACTCCAGTCTGGGCAACAGAGTGAGACTCCAACTCAAAAAAAAAAAAAAACTAAGTAGCCAGAACTACAGGCACACGTTACTACACATGGCTCATTGTTGATTTATTGCAGAGACGAGTCTCACCAAGTTGCCCAGGCTGGTCTCAAACCCACAGGCTCAGGCAATCCTCTCACCTCGACCTCCCAAAGTGCTGGGATTACAGGTTGAGCCACTGAGCCCGGCCAGTTTTTTTTGTTTTTTGTTTTTTTAGTTGGAATCTCACTCTGTCACCCTGGCTGTAGTGCAGTGGCATTCTCATGGCCACCGCCGCCTCGACTTGCTGGCCTGGGTGATCCTTCCACCTCAGCCTTCCAAGTAGCTGGAACTACAGGTACACACCACCACGCCTGGCTAATTTTTTGATTTATTGTAGAGACAAGGTCTTACCAAGTTGCCCAGGCTGATCTTGAGCCCCTGGGCTCCAACAATCCTCTCGCCTCGGCCTCCCAAAGAGCTGGGACTACAGGCTTGAAGCACCACACCTGGCCAAAAAAGTGTATTTCAAGAAAGAGAAAGTGGCTGGCATGAGCCACTGAATTCAATTCTAGTAGTCGTACAGATTTTGCTTCTGGCTGGGCACAATGGCTCGCTTCTGTAATCCTAGCACTTTGAAAGGCTGAAGTGGAAGGATCACTTGAGACCAGGAGTTCAAGACCAGCCTGGGCAACATAGTGTGCCCTCCATCTCTACAAAAATTAAAATTAAAAATTAGCCAGGCCAGGCATAGTGGCTCACGCCTGTAATCCCAGCACTTTGGGAGGCCAAGGCAGGGTGGGGAAATCACTTGAAACCGGGAGTTCGAGACCAGCCTGGGCAATAAAATGAGATCCTGTCTCTACAAAAAAATAGAAAAATTAGCCAGGCATGGTGACGCATGCTTATAGTCCCAGCTACTTGGGAGAATGAGGCAGGAGGACTGCTTCAGCCCAGGAGTTTGAGCCTGCGGTGAGCCATGATTGTGCCTCTGCACTCCAACCTGGGTGACAGAGCAAAGCCATGGATCAAAAAAAAATTAGCCAGGTATGGTGGTGACATACCTCACTGGGTGACAGTGAGACTCCAACTCAAAAAAAAAGAAAAGAAAAGAAAAGAAAAAGACTCTTCTGCTCAAACTGGTGTCTACAGACTCCTGGGATCCATGCAGGTGTGCCAGGTAAGCCAGAGGATGGGTAGACCATTGTTCCCCAAAACACGCACAATGAATTAAATAGACCAGTCACCCAGTCACTGAAGGGTAGTTGACAGTGCATAGTCCTGGCTTTTGCTTCAGCAGGTCTAGGTAAGGAACTTGGAACATGCTGGTGACTCTTATGAACACTTATGTTTGAAAAGTATGCTGTAATACATCAATTTTTATGAGAGGTGGAGTACCCAGCTAGTTTAGTCAGTAAAACATGAGACTCTTATACAAGGGTGAAGTTTTGTTTGTTTTTCTTTTGAGTCGAAGTCTCTTTGTTGCCCATGCCGAGATGTAGTGGCACGCTCTCAGCCGCCGCAGCCTTGACCTGCTGAGCTCAAGGGATCCTTCCGCCTCAACCTTCCAAGCAGCTGGAACTACAGGCACACACCACCACACCCGGCTTACTTTTTGATTTATTGTAGAGACAAAGTCTCACCAAGTTGCCCAGGCTTGTCTCAAACCCCTGAACTCAGGCAATCCAAAAGTGCCAAAAATCTTGACCTCCCAAAGTACTGGTATTACAAGCTTGAGCCACCGCACCCGGCAAGAAACCTGTAACTGGTTATGATCAATTAGTTGTAAACACCACTGCATTTGGACCAGTCTAGCAGCACTTCTTTTAAGACTAGAGATTTTATTTTATTTATTTTATTTTATTTTTATTTTTTATTGAGTTGGAGTCTCACTCTGTCCCCCAGGCTGGAGTGCAGTGGCCGCTCCCGGCCACCGCAGCCTTGACCCACTGGGCTCCGGTGATCCTTCCGCCTCAGCCTTCCAAGTAGCTAGAACTACAGGCACACACTACCACGCCCAGCTGATTTTTTGATTTATTGTAGAGATGAGGTCTCGCTGCCCAGGCGGGTCTCGAACCCGCGGGCTCAGGCAATCCACTCACCTCAGCCTCCGAAAGGCGCAGGATTACAGACTGAGCCACTGAGCCTGGCAAGACTAGAGGTTTTAATGGATAGTTGCTTGTGGCTTATTCCCAGGCCCGGGGTAAGATTTGAGAAGGTCTGCACCATTTACACAGAGGCAAATGCTGCCCGCAGGTAAAAACAGCTAGGAAATGGCCCAACATCCAGGTCATGGGTCAGGAACTGACCTTTCTAGGATAATTGGTTCTGGGAATGTCCACTAGGCTTAGGCAAGCAACAGTTAACAACAATGTGGTCTGGAGGGTTTTTCTTTTCCGAGAAACTCACCCATGGCAGGTCTTTCTGCCATGAATCTTCCTTTTTCCTTCTTTTCTTCTCGCTAATAAACTCTGTTGTAAAACTTTGCTGGCCACTCTAAAATTCATTTCAGGGTAGAGACAAAGAGCCTGTGAGTTTTACGCCGCACCCCACCCAGCATCACTACCTTAGAAGATAAGAACCCAATTCTCTTTGTTCTCCCGTCATCCTCTGCACAAGTACTCACCCTTCCCTTCCCACATCCTCTAAAAATAGCTCTATCTAAACAAAAAACAGCCGGGCGTGGTGGATCATGTCTGTAATCCCAGTACTTTGGGAAGCGGAGGGGAGAGGATTATCTGAGCTCAGGGGTTTGAGATCAGCCTGAACCACATGGCGAGACCTCGTCTCTACAATAAATCAAAAAGTCATCCTAGCGTGGTGGTGTGTGCCTGTGGTTCCAGCTACTTGGAAGGCTGAGGCGGGAGGATCGCCTGAGCCAAGGATGTCGAGGCTGCGGTGACCATGAGCATGCCACTGCACTCCAGCCTGGGCAACAGAGTGAGAAGATTGAGACTTTAACTCCAAAAAAATGAAAAACGAAAAACAGGCCGGGTGCAGTGGCTCATGCCTATATTCCTAGCACTTTGGGAGACCAAGGTGAGAGGACTGCCTGAGCCCACAAGTTCAAGACCAGTCTGGGCAACTTGGTGAGACCTCATCTCTACAATAAATTTAAAACAAACAAACAAGCAAAAAACCACAACAATATGGTCTGAATTCATTCCAGACTCCTCCTTTTGCACCTTCTGCCCTTTGAGAATCGCAGACAAGTTACCAAAAAAATTTTACCTAGTGAGATATTTCCAGGTCAGGCACGGTGGCTCACACCTGTAACCCCAGCACTTTGGGAGGCAGAGGAGAGGATTGCCTGAGCTTGAGGGTTCGAGACCAGCCTGGGCAACTTGACAAGACCTCATCTCTATATAGAATCAAAAAATTAGCCAGGTGTGGTGGCACGTGCCTTGTAGTTCCAGCTACTTGGAAGGCTGAGGCGGAAGGATGGCTCAAACCCAGAGGGCCAAGGCTGCATTGGCCATGAGCATGCCACTTCACTCCAGCCTGGGAGAAAGAGTGAAACTCCAACTAAAAAAAAAAAACCCAAAAAAGATATTTTCATTTTCTAAGCCTTGGCTCCACAGAATAACAGAAATCTTTTTTTGAGACTGGGAGATGGAAAGCAGTGAGGAGGGGTTAGAAAAAAGGGCAAAAGCCGGGCTCGGTGGCTCAGCCTGTAATCCCGCGCTCTGGGAGGCTGAGGTGAGTGGATTGCCTGAGCCCGCGGGTTCGAGACCTGCCTG
>NW_007087050.1:227922-237790 GCF_000164805.1 Carlito syrichta
AGAAAAGAAAAAAGGGCAGAATCACAGGCTTTGTAGTCCGACTGACCAACCTGGGTTCTAATTCTGATTCTGACACTTCAGTTGACTGTGTGCAAGCTGCCTTACCTCACTGACCCTTTTGTAGGAAGAGCATAGAAATGTACATTTATGGCCAGGCTCAGTGGCTCAGCCTGTAATCCCAGCACCTTGTGAGGCTGAGGCAAATGGATTGCCTGAGCCCGCGGGTTTGAGACCCACCAAGGCAGCTTGGCAAAACTTCGTCTCTACAATAAATCGAAAATTAGCCAGGTATGGTAGTGCATGCCTGTAGTTCCAGCTACTTGGAAGACTGAGACAGAAGGATCGCCGTTGTCCAGCAGGTTGACCCTGGGGTGGCTGTGAGTGTGCCACTGCACTCTAGCCTGGGCGACAGAGTGGGACCCCTACTCCCCCCCCAAAAAATGTACATTTATCATGTTAGTTCTAACCTTTTAAAAAAGACACTTGCAGAGGAAGTCCTAAAGGGAGTGGTGAGAAGTAAGGGTGCGGAAGCCCAGGACTCTGGGGTGCCCACAAAGAGGAAAAGTTCAACAGAGCAAAGCTGAGATGACAGTGCTGTCACATGCCCCAGAGGTCTTAGAGAGAGAGCTACTGTCCCTGGAAATTTAGACTGAGGAACTTGGGGTGGGGGGACATTTTCGGTTATTACATCCATTGGGGTTCTTCATTTATTTATTTGAGTTGGAGTCTCACTCTGTCATCCAGGCTGGAGTGCAGTGGCACGCTGCCGGCCACCGCAGCCTCGACCTGCTGGGCTCAGGCGATTCCTCCGCCTCAGCCTTCCAAATGGCTGGAACAACAGGCACGCGCCACCACACCCGGTTATTGTCTCTTATTTTTATTTTTTCACCTGGTTCTTAGTGTGCAAGGAGGTCTTCTGATCCTGGGGCTGGTGATTTTGGACACCTTTCAATGCGTGGGACAGTCCTTCATAACAGATAATCGTTCCATATCCTACACAACCTTCTAATGTCCTACTGGCTATTTACATAAGTGGGAAGGCTGTTTATAGTTATCTGAGCTGAGAACCCTAACTCTGTTACGTGTAAACCCATATTATTATGTGCATGGTTATAGTATATACTGAATTTTCCAGGAATGCCACTAAAGTGTAAATCAAGGGAAGAATTTTCCTTGTGTGTTCAGATCTTTACGAAGGGTTATTCAACACTTCAGAAGATCATCTCTCTAAAAGCAACATGTCTGTATCAGTTTTTATTTAAGAGGAGTCAAAATTCACAGTGCAACCACGTGCAGTGGCTCATGCCTGTAATCCCAGCATTTTGGGAGACCGAGGTGGAAGGACTGCTTCAGCCCAGGAGTTCGAGACCACCCTAAGCAACATAGCAAGACTTTGTCTCTACAAAAAAATTAAAAATTAGCCAAGCACGGTGGCAGGTGCCTGTAGTCCCAGCTACTCAGGAGGCTGAGGTAGAACGATTGCCTGTGCCCAGAAGGTCGAGGTTTTGGTGAGCCATGATTGTGCCACTGCGCTCCAGCCTAGGTGACAGGGTGAGATCCCAACTCAAAAAATAAAAAATCCACAATGATCATTTCGCCATGTCTTCTAGTGTGATCCTAACTGGAACCAATACTGTGAAAATCACTAGTAAGCTGACCTGGGTTCCTAACTCCACCCGCCACCTTTGGTGACCTGAGACATATATTCTCACTTCTCTGAATCTCGGTGTCCTGAAGGAATGTGTGTAGCTTACATGAGATCACGCAGATGAGTGCCCACCCCTCGTGTATGCTCAGTGAATGATGACTGTCATTAGTATTATGTTGATTCCTTTATGACACTACAATAACACACTTTTCTTTCTTTTTTTTTTTTTTGAGTAAGAGTCTCACTCTGTCACCCACACTGGAGTGCAGTGGCTCGCTCACGGCCACCACAGCCTCGACTTGCTGGGCTCAGGAGATCCTTCCGCCTCAGTCTTCCAAGTAGCTGAAACCACAGGTGCATGCCACCATGCCTGGCTAATTTATTTACCATAGAGACGAGGTCTCGCCTAGTTTCCCAGGCTGGTCTCCAACCCCTGGGCTCAGGCAATCCTCTCGCCTCCGCCTCCCAAAGTGCTGGGATTACAGGCATGAGCCACCACGCCCAGCCTATTTTTCTTAATCCTTTCAATTCCTTTGCCTAGCTACATCTTTCTTTTGAGGCTACTCCTCTCCCTCCCACCTCTGAGTTTTCCAGAATCCGCAGTGGTTTCTTTCGTCTGAAAGAGCAAGGGAGGGAGGGGGCCTGGTTTCTGAGGGTGCTGGCCACTGTCTCCTGACCTCTATCTTTTCCCATCACTGGAATTTGGGAGCCCGCTGTAGTTATGACTTCTCACTGACACACGGTGGCGCTGTTGAGGTTCAGTCCTGCCATGCTGGAGCATCGGAATCCCTGGAAGAAATCGAGGGGCTTGTCTCTATTTTTGGGAAGGGGGTCAGGGAGAGATTGGGGTCTCATGTTGTTGCCCAGGCTGGAGTACAGTGGCAGGATCACGTCTCACCGCAGCCTTGAATTCCTGGGCTCAAGTGATCCTTCCTCCTCAGCTGGGACGGCCCGTGTTCTCCAACATGTCATTAATTTTTAAAAATATTTTTGTAGAGATGAAGTCAGGTTATGTTACCCAGGCTGGGCTTGTCCTCCTGGGCTCAAGCAATCCTTGCCCCTCAGCTTCCTAAAGTGCTGGAATTACAGGTGTGAGTCACCGCACCTGGCCAAGGGGCTTCTCTCTGTGCACTGTGCACCCAGGCAGCCACTGCCTTCAAAGTATAACCACCCACCAGGTCAGGAAGGCAGGGCCAGAGAGGAGTTTGACATCCCTGGATACAAATCAGTCTTTTTTTTTTTCTGAGTTGGAGTCTCACCCTATCACCCAGGCTGTAGTGCAGTGGCTTGCTCATGGCCACCGCAGCCCCGACCTGCTGGGCTCAGGGGATCCTTCTGCCTCAGCCTTCCAACTAGCTGGAACTACAGGTGCGTGCTACCATGCCCGGCTCATTTTGATTTATTGTAGAGATGAGGTCTTGCCAAATTGCCCAGGCTGGTCTCCAACCCGCGGGCTCAAGCAGTCCACTCACCTCAGCCTCCCAAAGGCACGGGATTACAGGCTGAGCCACCAAACCCAGCTAATCCTAGTTTCTTAAAAAAAAAAATTTACATACCCTCTGTGCTGTTTAAAAGTAAAACAGCCGGGCATGGTGGCTCACGCGTGTATCCCAACACTTTGGGAGGTCAAGGCAAGAGGATTGCCTGAGCCCAGGGGCTTGAGACCAGCCTGGGCCTCTTGGCGAGAACTTGTCTCTACAATAAATCAAAAAAATTAGCTGGGAGTGGCGACGCTGTAGTTCCAGCTACTTGGAAGGCTGAGGCAGAAGGATCACCTGAGTACAGCAGGTCGAGACTGCAGTGGCTATGGGCGTGCCACTGCACTTCAGCCTGGGCAACAGAGGGAGACTCCAACTCAAAAAAAAAGTTAGCCTAATCAGCCCCTCGTGACCTTTATGACACAGACCCCACCACCATGGCAGCAATCATGTGACTAACCCACCCATCTGCCTGCAGTCCATCACCTGATGACAGTACCTGCGTTTCCCTGCCCCTTCCTGATGACATAAAAGACCACCATCCCATCACCTTAACGACCTGCCCCGTCAAAGGGAAGGTTTAAATGGCATTTGACTTCAAACAATCATTGCCACTGCTTTGTTAAACTCTGGTGTGTGTCTCTATGACTCTTGCGCTATGGCCTCCATGTTTTCTTAGCATTGGCCCCCTCCCCTACCTTGTAGAGGTGAATCTTCTCTCTCTCTCTCCTTCTAATTTACTTTCCAAATAAACTTCATTTTAAAACTTTGCTGGTTGGCCAGGCGCGGTGGCTCATGCCTGTAATCCCAGCACTTTGGGAGGCGGAGGCAAGAGGATTTCCTGAGCCCAGGGGTTTGAGACCAGCATGGGCAACATGGCAAGACCTCATCTCTACAATAAATCAAAAAATTAGCTGGGTATGGTAGCTGATGCCTGTAGTTTCAGCTACTTAAAAGACTGAGGAGCCGGGCTCGGTGGCTCAGCCTGTAATCCTGCGCCTTGGGAGGCTGAGGTGAGTGGATTGCCTGAGACCATGGGTTCGAGACCCGCCTGGGCA
Source organism: Carlito syrichta (assembly GCF_000164805.1). Classification (NCBI taxonomy): domain Eukaryota; kingdom Metazoa; phylum Chordata; class Mammalia; order Primates; family Tarsiidae; genus Carlito; species Carlito syrichta. Next base: position 232,107 of record NW_007087050.1, read on the forward strand.
ACTTGGTGAGACCTCATCTCTACAATAAATAAAAAATCAGCCGGGTGCGATAGCGCGCGCCTGTAATTCCAGCTACTTGGAAGGCGGAGGCGGAAGGATCGCCAGAGCCCAGCAGGTCGAGGCTGCAGTGGCCGGGAGTGTCCACTACACTCCAGTCTGGGCGACAGAGTGAGACTCCAACTAAAAAAAAAGAAAAAAGAAAAAAAAGACTGAGGTAGAAGGATTGCATGAGCCCAGCAGGCTGAGGCTGCGGTGGTCCTGAGTATGCCACTGCACTCCAGCCTGGGCAACAGACTCAGACTCTAAAAAAAAACAATTTAAACCCAGTTTGCTGGCTGGGCTTGGTGGCTCAGCCGGTAATCCCCACACTTTGGGAGGCCGAGACGAGTGGATTGCCTGAGCCTGTGGGTTCAAGACCAGCCCAGGCAACTTGGCAAGACCTCATCTCTACAATAAATTTTTTTAAATTACCCGGGAGTGGTAGTGTGCGCTTGTAGTTCTGGCTACTTGAAAGGTTGAGGCAGAAGGATCGCCTGAGCCCAGCAGGGCGACGCTGGGGTGGCCATGAATGTGCCACGGCACTCCAGCCTGAGCAACAGAGAGAGATTTCAACTAAAAACAAAAACAAAACAAAAACAAAAAAGCTCATTGCCAGAGCCTTGGCCTGTAGTATAGTCCATGTGGTATTCCCATCATATCTAAGATACCATGTTAGACCAGCACTTGGGACAGAACAAGTGTTCAGTGGATCCTTTTTTTTGAGTTGGAGTCTGGCTCTGTCACCCAGGCTCCTTGCAGTGGCACGCTCCCAGCCACTGCAGCCTCGACATACTGAGCTCAGGCAATCCTTCCGCCTCAGCCTTCCAAGCAGCTAGAACCACAGGCGCATGCCACCACGCCCAGCTAATTTTTTTATTTATTGTAGAGACAAGGTCTCACCAAATTGCCCAGGCTGGTCCCGAACCCCTGGGCTCAGGCAATCCTCTTGCCTCAGCCTCCCATAGTGCTGGGATTATAGGCGTGAGCTACCACACCACACTTGCTGATGGATAATACATGACTTCCCATCACCTAGAGAACAAAGTCTGAGTCCTCTGACCTGGAGCTGCCTCCAGTTTGTAGTTTTTCCATATTCACCTGCTAATCTCCTTTCTGTGCTTTGGCTCATGTTGAGTTTAGACAGCCTTCATCCTCCTCTCCTCTGCCTGATAAGTCCTGCTCAGACTTCTAGAATCTAGACTCTGTCAGAAAGCCGTGGCCTCCTCCAGGAAGTTCTCCGTTATTACCCTCCACTTAAATATCCTTTTTTGTGGTCGGGCGTGGTGGCTCAGCCTGTAATCCCAGCACTTTGGGAGGCTGAGGCGAGAGAATTGCCTGAGCCTGTGGGTTCAAGACCAGCTTGGGCAACTTGGTGAGACCTCGTCTCTACAATAAATCACAAAAAAATTAGCCGGGCATGGTGGCATACATCTGTAGTTCCAGCTACTTGGAAAGCTGAGGCGGAAGGATCGCCGGAGCACAGCAGGTCGAGGCTGCAGTGGCCGTGAGCATGCCACTGCACTCCAGTCTGGGTGATGGAGTGAGACTCCAACTCAAAAAAATAAAATAAATAAAAAATATCCTTTTTGTGGTCTCCCATTGTACCCTTCACTTGCCACATTATGGAAATTATTCTCCCCACAAAGTCTTAAACTCCTTGGCAACAGGGACTAGGTATCTCTGGTTTCCTCCCGTCCTCTCCTCCCACACAAAACAAAGTGTCTGACTCACTCAAGAGGGGTGCAATGAATGTGCTCTGAACCCAAGAGAATAATGTGAGCAAGCCTCAGGGTCATTGCCGGGAATCAAGGTGGCTGGGAGAAAGCCTGATTCCCTCAGGGTACAGGTAACGAAGAAAGCTGAATATTTGATCATATTCAGCTTCTTCTTCTTGCCACCAGCCTCAACTGGCAAACTTGTATTCCATATTTTCCGACAAGAAACAGTATCGTGAAAGGGATGGGCGTGGTGGTTCAGACCTGTAATCTTTGGGAGGTGAAGGCGAGAGGATTGCCTGAGCCCATAGGTTCAAGACCAGCCTGGGCAACTTGGCAAAGCCTCATCTCTACAATAAAAATGAAAAAAATTCGCCGGGCATAGTGGCAAATGCCTGTAGTTCCAACTACTTGGAAAGTTGAGGCAGAAGGATCACCTGAGCCCAGCAGGTCAAGGCTGCAGCCTGGGCAATGGAGTAAGACTCCGACTCAAAAAACAAAACAAAATAAAACCCAAAGTGTATAATTAAAATTTCCTATTTGTATCCCAAACCCTGAATTATACCCCATGTCTTTAAATTAAAAAAATAATAGCCGAGCCGGGCTCAGTGGCTCAGCCTGTAATCCCGCGCCTTTGGGAGGCTGAGGTGAGTGGATTGCCTGAGCCGGCGGGTTCGAGACCTGCCTGGGCAGCGAGACCTCATCTCTACAATAAATCAAAAAAAAAAAAAATCAGCCAGACATGGTAGCACATGCCTGTAATTCCGTCTACTAAGAAGGCTGAGGAGGAAGGATTGCTGGAGCCCAGAAGGTCGAGGCTGCGGTGGCTGGGAGTGGCCACTGCACTCCAGTCTGGGTGACAGAGTGAGACTCCAACTCAAAAAAAAATTTTTTTTAATTTTTTTAAATTAAAAAAAAAAACAGCCAGGCTTGATGGCTCAGCCTGTAATCCCACGCTTTGTTAGGCCAAGGTGAGTGAATTGCCTGAGCCCGCTGGTTCAAGACCCACCTGGGCAGCGAGACCTCATCTCTACAATAAATCAAAAAAAAAAAAAATCAGCCAGACATGGTAGCACATGCCTGTAATTCCGTCTACTAAGAAGGCTGAGGAGGAAGGATTGCTGGAGCCCAGAAGGTCGAGGCTGCGGTGGCTGGGAGTGGCCACTGCACTCCAGTCTGGGTGACAGAGTGAGACTCCAACTCAAAAAAAAATTTTTTTTAATTTTTTTAAATTAAAAAAAAAAACAGCCAGGCTTGATGGCTCAGCCTGTAATCCCACGCTTTGTTAGGCCAAGGTGAGTGAATTGCCTGAGCCCGCTGGTTCAAGACCCACCTGGGCAGCGAGACCTCATCTCTACAATAAATCAAAAAAAAAAAAAATCAGCCAGACATGGTAGCACATGCCTGTAATTCCGTCTACTAAGAAGGCTGAGGAGGAAGGATTGCTGGAGCCCAGAAGGTCGAGGCTGCGGTGGCTGGGAGTGGCCACTGCACTCCAGTCTGGGTGACAGAGTGAGACTCCAACTCAAAAAAAAATTTTTTTTAATTTTTTTAAATTAAAAAAAAAAACAGCCAGGCTTGATGGCTCAGCCTGTAATCCCACGCTTTGTTAGGCCAAGGTGAGTGAATTGCCTGAGCCCGCTGGTTCAAGACCCACCTGGGCAGCGAGACCTCATCTCTACAATAAATCAAAAAAAAAAAAAATCAGCCAGACATGGTAGCACATGCCTGTAATTCCGTCTACTAAGAAGGCTGAGGAGGAAGGATTGCTGGAGCCCAGAAGGTCGAGGCTGCGGTGGCTGGGAGTGGCCACTGCACTCCAGTCTGGGTGACAGAGTGAGACTCCAACTCAAAAAAAAATTTTTTTTAATTTTTTTAAATTAAAAAAAAAAACAGCCAGGCTTGATGGCTCAGCCTGTAATCCCACGCTTTGTTAGGCCAAGGTGAGTGAATTGCCTGAGCCCGCTGGTTCAAGACCCACCTGGGCAACTTGGCGAGACCTCATGTCTACAATAAATCAAAAAATTAGCCAGGCATGGTAGCGCGCGCCTGTAGTTCCAGCTACTTGGAAGGCTGAGGCTGAAGGATTGTCGGAGCCCAGCAGGTCGAGGCTGCAGCGGCCGGGAGCGGCCACAGCACTCCAATCTGGGCAACCGAGTGAGACTCCAACTCAAATAAATAAATAAATAAATAAATAGATAAATAATTCGGTGACTCAGCCTGTAATCCCGTGCTTTGGGAGGCTGAGGTGAGTGGATTTGCCTGAGTCCGCGGGTTCGAGACCCTCCTAGGCAACTTGGCAAGACCTCATCTCTACAATAAATTACAAAAATTAACTGGGCATGGTAGCACACGCCTGTAGTTCCAGCTACTTGGAAGGCTGAGGCGGAAGGATCGCCGGAGCTCAGCAGGTTGAGGCTGCGGTGGCCGGGAGCGGCCACTGCACTCCAGTCTGGGCGACAGAGTGAGACTCCAACTCAAAAAGAAAGTAAATTAAAAATAAATAAATAAATAATAAATTTCCTTTTAATAGGTTTAAGGCGAGGCGCAGTGGCTTATGCCTGTCATCCCAGCACTTTGAGAAGTGGAGGCAAGAGAACTGCCTGAGCTCAGCGGTTCAAGACCTGCCTGGGCAACATGGCGAGACCTCATCTCTACAATAAATAAAAAAATGAGCCGGGTGTGATGGTGCACACCTGTAGTTCCAGCTATTTGGAAGGCTGAGGAGAAAGGATCGTCTGAGCCCAGCAAGTCGAGGCTGCAGTGACCATGAGCATGCCACTGCACTCCAGCCTGGGTGACAGAGTCAGACTCCAACTTGAAATAAATAAATAAAATAAGTTTAAAAAGCGAGTCAATTTAAGGAAAACAATAGTACAAAGTAATGGTAGCCCAAACACAGACACCCCTTGAGGCCCAGAGGGGTGGGGCCCATTTGCTTAGCGGCTTAGTGAAACCAGAAACACCTGAGCTCCAGTGCACACCCCCCCCCCAGCACATGTGCCCATTGGTACTTGGCTTCATTTCTGCATGTCTCAGCTTCCCAGAGCAGCTAGATCACCAAAAGTCAATCTGCTCATCTAGCAGCTACAAGACCGGTTTGCAGAATCATTCATTTTTTGTTTTGTTTTGTTTTGGTTTTTGTCTCATTATTTTATCCAGGCTGATCTCGAACTCCTGGCCTCAAGCGATCCTACTTGCCTCAGCCTCCCATAGTGCTGAGATAACAAATATGAACCACTGTGTCCAGTCTGTTTTTTTTTTCTTTTAATGAATCAATGTCATTTATTTGCTTTTTGTTTGTTTTTGTAGAGACAGAGTCTCACACTGTTGCCCAGACTAGAGTGCAGTGGCGCAATCATGGCACGCTGCAACCTTAAACTCTTGGGCTCAAGTGATCCTCCCACCCTGGTATGGTGGCTCATGCCTGTGGTCTCAGAGGCTGAGGTGAGAGGATCATTTGAGCCCAGGAGTTCGAGGCTGCTGTGAGCTTTGATCACACCACTGTACCCCAGCCTGGGTAACAGAACAAGATCCTGTCTTAAAAAAAAAAAAATGTGGGCCAGGCATGGTGGCTCAAGCCTGTAATCCCAACGATTTGGGAGGCTAAGGCGAGAAGATTGCCTGAGCTCAAGGGTTCAAAGCTAGCCTGAGCAACTTGGTGAGACCTCGTACTAACCTCCCAAGTAGCTGGGACCACAGGATAACCCACCATGCTTTGCCTGTTGTTTCTTAAGCTGTAGTTTTACCTCTGGGCTTGCCATTGACATTTTATAAGTGAACAAGCATTCATACAGCCTTGAACTCTCCTTCTACAGCCTTGAACTCTTGGGCTCAAGTGATCCTCCCACCTCAAGGAGCTAGGACCACAGGATAACCCACCATGCTTTGCTTGTTGTTTCTTTTCTTTTTTTTTTTTTTGAGTCGAAA
>NW_007087050.1:238305-239875 GCF_000164805.1 Carlito syrichta
TTCTCTGCCCCTTCCTATACTTAAAAAAAAAAAAAAAATACAAATAGCGTCCCGCAAACACTTTCTGGTCAAAGCTGTTTTCAAAATACTGCTAATAAATTGTTTCCCTTTCATCCTTACTCTCTCCCAAGTGTAGAGTGTTTTCCAGAGGCTTCATGGTGTGTGATATTGCAATAGATTACATGCAGAAGCAGATATAAGGATTATTGTCTTCTGTTAAGCCCGATGTTAAAGAGATTTGTGAAAGTGAGCCTGGGCAGCATAGTGAGACCCCATCTCAACAAAAAAAATTTAAAGATTGCCGGGTATGGTGGCTCACGCCTGTAGTCTCAGAGGCTGAGGTGGGAGGATCATTTGAGCCCAGGAGTTTTAGGCTGCTGTGAGCTTTTATCACACCACTCTACCCCAGCCTGGGTAACAGAACAAGATCCTGTCTTTTAAAAAAAAAAAAGTGGGCCAGGCACGGTGGCTTAAACCTGTAATCCCAGCACTTTGGGAGGCCAAGGCGAGAGAATTGCCTGAGTTCAAGGGTTCAATACTAGCCTGAGTAACTTGGTGAGACCTCATCTCTACAATAAGTCAAAAAATAAGCTGGGCGTGGTAGCTGCACCTGTAGTTGCAACTATTTGGAAGACTTAGGCGGAAGGATCGCTTGAGCCAGCAGGTCGAGGCTGCGGTAGTCTTGACTGTGCCACTGCACTCCAGCCTGGACGACAGACTGAGACTCCAACTCAAAAACAAAACAAAACAAAACAAAACCAAAATGAGCCAGGCACAGTATCTCATGCCTGTAATCCCTGCACTTTGGGAGGCTGAAGTGAGAGGACTACCTGAGCTCATGGGTTCAAGACCAGCCTGGACAACTTGACAAGACCTCGTCTCCACAATAAATCAGGAAATTTATCTGGACATGGTGATGTGCACCTGTGGTTCCAGCTACTTGGAAAGCTGAAGCAGAAGGATCACCTGACCCCAGCAGATTGAGACTGTGGTGATCATAAGTGTGCCACTGCACTCCCTCCTGGGTGACGGAGTCAGACTCTGACTCAAAAGAAAAGTGTAAGCCGAGCTTGGAGGCTCAGCCTGTAATCCCGCACCTTGGGAGGCTGAGGTGAGTGGATTGCCTGAGCCCGCAGGTTCGAGACCCGCCTGGGCAACTTGGCGAGACTTCATCTCTACAATAAAAAAAAAAAAAAATAGCCGGGTGTGGTAGCACACACCTGTAGTTCCAGCTACTTGGAAGACTGAGGCGGAGGATCGCCAGAGCCCAGCAGGTCGAGGCTGCAGTGGCTAGGAGTGGCCACTGCACTCCAATCTGGGCGACAGAGTGAGACTCCAACTCAAAAAAAAAAAAGTGTAGAACAACCACTGTACTTAATACATTTTTTTTTTTGTTTTGGAAAGCAGTTTTTTTTTCCTTAATAAAAATATACTAGCCGGGCTCAGTGGCTCAGCCTGTAATCCCACGCCTTGGGAGGCTGAGGTGAGTGGGTTGCCTGAGCCCGCGGGTTTGAGACCCGCCTGGGCAATTTGGTGAGACCTTATCTCTACAATAAATCAAAATGAGCCG
>NW_007087050.1:240163-267874 GCF_000164805.1 Carlito syrichta
CAGCAGCCAGAGCCCAGCAGGTCGAGGCTGCGGCGGCCGGGAGCGGCCACTGCACTCCAGTCTGGGCGACTGAGTGAGACTCCAATTCAAAAATAAATAAATAAAAATAAAAATATGCTATTTCTGTTAACATATACTGAGATTTGTGTTAAATGAATTAACACATAAACATATCATTATTTATTATCATTATTATTTTTTGAGTCAGGGTCTCACTCTGTCACCCAGGGTGGAGTGCAATGGTGGGATCACGGTTCACACAGCCTGGATCTTCTAGGCTCACGTGATCCTTTCACCTCAGCCTCCCAAGTTACAGGCATGCACCACCATGCCCAGTCTACATATATACGGCAAGACCTCATCTCTACAATATATCAAAAAATTAGCCAGGCACCATGGCATGTACCTTTAGTTCCAGGCAGAAGGATCGCCTGAGCTCAGCAGGTTGAGGCTGAGGTGGTGGTGAGCATGCACTCCAGTCTGGGTGACAGAGTGAGACTCCACCTCAAAAAAAACCAAACAAACCCAAAAACACGGGCACAGTGTGCTACCATTGGTATAGTTATAAATGCATGCATAGGTAATATACACATATATGCTCATAGATGCATAGGCTGTCCCTGAAATAGCTCATATAGTGGCCAACATGGCCTTACATGATCTAACTTGTCCCTTGGCACCTTGTCACAACCCTCTGACTCATCTCTCCCTTTCACTCCATACTACTCAGACTGGCCACCTTTGCTGTTCCCAGAACACCCAAGCATTCACCTGGCTTAGGGCTCTGCAATGGCTGTCAGGAAAGTTCTCTGTCTAGATGTCTACCTTTCAAAAGAGGATCACTTTTTCCTCTCTTCAAGCCTTTGCTCAAATCTTACCTTCCCAGTGAGGCTCACACTGACCGCCCTACTTAAAACTATATCCTGCTGGGTGCGGTGGCTAAGCCTGTAATCCCAGCACTTTGGGAGGCCAAGGCAAGAGAACTGCCTGAGCCCAGGGGTTCAAGACCAGCCTAGGCAACTTGGTGAGACCTCGTCTCTATAATAAATCAAGAAAAACCAGCCGAGCATCGTGGTACACCCCTTTAGTACCAGCTACTTTGAAGGCTGAGGCGGGAGGATCGCCTGAATTCAGAAGGTTGAGGTTGTGGTGGCTGTGAGCATGCCACTGCACTCCAGCCTGGGCAACAGAGTGAGATTTCAACTCAAAAAAAACAAAACAAAACACATTCTTTGCCATGTATTTCCCCTTCCCCCTATTCTTTTTACCACAGAATAACATTCTATCCCTTCCATGTGTTTCAGTACTGTGTTTGTGGTTTATTGTCTGTTTCCTTACAGTAGAAGGTAAACCATACAGAAGGTAGATATCTTTGCCTGACACCTAGTACGTGCTCAATAAATATTGACTGAATAAGGGAATGGAAAGATAAACAAGAAACGGGTCATAGTTATTATCCCCAGAGAGGGGAACTCAGATACTGGAGGTAAGTATGGGAAGCAGAAGTACATTAGAGTAAACACCCTGGTATACTTTGCACCACGTGCTTGTTAGCAGGTAAAGTTTTAATTATTTTTAGTTCTACCAATAGAGTGCAAGAACTAGAAGAAGTGACGCTTTAATGTGGTGCGACAGGAATGCTAAACAAAGATCATGGCTTGCCTCTGTCTGATCTTTCCTATTACAGTGAATTTCAAGGTCTCAGTTTTTGACATATATTTTTTGATATCATTTTGATACATGAAATTTTGATTGTATTGTGCAAGGGTTGACATAAACGGGAATATTGGGCTTGGAGATTCTTTTATAAGCACTTCACTGTCAAAATAAAGTTTTAATCTCAGTCCCATCGTAGTTGGAGGCACGATTTCTTGAGCCCTGCACTCCCAGATATAGAAACACATTTCTTCTTCCAAAGCAGTCAAGAGGTCCAGGCGAGCTGCTGGGTGTTGGGGAGTGAGGGAAAAGTTTGAGGGCACTGGGCCTGGTCAAAGGGCAATGGGAGTATTCCTGGGAGGTCTTGGAGGTTGGCTGCTGAACCTCTTGAAAAAGGTAGATTGGTGGGAGGCCTTCTTGGCCCGGAGCAGGTGGCGAGCCCGTCGCTGCTGCTGCAACCAGTAGAGCATCTCCACTTTGTCACACTTCATTTTGTCCAGGTAGTGCCGCCCCTTGAAGGTCACCGGTTCACCAAAGATTGACTCAATCTCCTCCAGGAGGGTGGCCAAAGAAGACTCCACTAGACTGAGCTGCCTGTGGAGATGGCTTCGGATCTGATTTTCCTCCAGGAAGTGACTCATGCCCAAGTCACTCTTTTGGAAGAAGCGGTTAGGGTTGGAGGCTTGTCGCTCAAACCACTCCAATCTCCCTAGGAATATCTCCCGCAGCTGAATGGGCTTCAGGGCCCGCTCCCAGGCACTCACCAACGAAGGCAGCTGTCTTAGACGGGCTTTGGAACTGTACTTGATGGCCATGTCTAGCCGGTCCTTGTTGGGGACCTCAAGCATGGACCATAGTCGCTCTAGACGCTTCTGCAGGCTCAGGATCTTGTGGGGTTCTCCCAGGTGGGTCTTCCCAGCTCCTAGCCTGTGTTCTAGTACTGTATTCCAGTCCCACTCTCCTGGCACAAAGTCTGGTTCTTCATCTTCTAGCAAGGGGGGAGGGTGCTGAATCTCTAGGGACTCTTTGACAGGGGCAACAATCTCCACGGGAATCTTTTCTTCATACATTTGGAAGATGACGTGGAGGAAATCTGTCTCCTGGCTGGTAAGGTACTTGAAATAGTCATCCACAGTCAAGGTGGTTTTGCACCAGTTCATCCATGAGGCCTTGTTGGACTGCCTGTCCCAGTTTTTGCTAGCTTGGGGTGATGGGACAGAGGGCGCCCTCTCGTCGTTGGACTGTAAAATGTTTGCTCTCTGGGAGTAAAGTCCATCCAGCTCAGGGTTGATAATTTGAGACTGTTTTTCTTGACGTAGAAAGGCTGAGAACAGGAAGGCCGACCAGTCTTTATCTGCCGCAGGCTCAATCAGGGGTCCCTTATCAAAACGGAGGTGGTCCATAGAGACACGGTTCATTAGCTCCTTGTAAACCTCCCTGGTACTACTGTCAACAAAGCGATCGATATCCATTTTTTCGATGACTTTGGGGTCCAGTTCATCAGCCAGGTGGTTGTACAGGACTCCGGCACCCTCAACGTGGAAAGAGTCCAAGAAGTTTCTATTAGAGAACTGTACAGCAGCTGCCTGGACCATGACCTCATTTCTTAGCTTCAAAGTCATAGTCACAGGTTGTGGTTGAAGTGGAGGGGATTTGGGAGGCTGGGGGTCCCACTTCCCAGAAGCTTCTTCCTCCTGGAGGTTCTTCAGTGTTCTCTGCAGCTCATCCATGTGATTCTCTGCAGCTGGACGGCGGGTCACCACTCCCAGGAGAGGCGGCAGGCCTGAGTCTAGCAGGGGGTAGTGAGTCCACTCCAACTTCATGTTCTTCATCAACTGCTTCAGATCCTCAGTCACGATGTCTCTGGCCAGCTCTGGTTTTCTCTCTGTAGTCAAGACCAGCGGGGTTAAGGGCCGAGATGGGAGTGGAGGGAGGCCTAGCTCATCTGCCAGCTTCCAGCCCTCACGCAGAGTGGGCATGGACTTGCCTCTCCGGAGTGGAAAGTAGACAGGTAAGGGAGGGAAAGAGGAAGCCCTGCGGGTGAGAGTCCCAGGGTAGCTGGGAAGTGACCCAATCTGTGGCGAACTGAAGTCGATTTCTCTCTCCTTTCCCACGGGGGGCGGCCAGCAGAGAGGCTTTCTCCTCTTCAGCTGGGGTAAGGACTTCAGCTCCTTCACCGGATCCGGGCCGGGCTCATTGAGAAACTCTAGCGGGCGGCTTAGCTGGATGAGGTAATTCAGGTTGAGGCTAGAGCATGGCACTTGGGCGAAGTCAATGCTGTGAGGCCAGGGGATTGGGCAGAGCTTGAAAGCCCCAGTGGGGCAGACGGGGCGCGGCTTGTTCACGACACCGTGGGCCTGCTCGACCTTCAGCAGGGCCTGGAAGTCGGCCAGCAGGTAACGGTAGACGTCGGGACTGGTGAGGAAGAGCGTGCAGTCCTTGGCGAGGCTGGCGGCCAACCGGGTGAGGATGGCCGATTCAGTGAAGACCCCTCTGGGTGTCGACATGGTCACCAGCAGGTGCAGGTAGCGTAAGAACAGCTGCTCACTGCTGAGCAGCACATAGGCCTCGAGCCGCTTCCGCAGTCTCTGGTTGTTTCTGTGGCTCAGACTGAGTTCGGGGGGAGGTTCCCGCCAGCTGCACTTTAGCTCGTCCAGGATGACCTCGATGAAACGAAGTCGGCCCTCGGGAGGCGCCCGCGCCGCCAGCCCGCTGCCGGTCAGCAGCTTGGCCACCTGGCGGCACAGCGATGCCACCGTCAGCTTCGCGAGAGGGACGGACTGCAGAATCCGGCCCTCCCGCGGGGGGCGCTTCTGAGGCTCTGGGGGTGTCTCCTTGGCGGGGAAGAGCGACAGCGGACGCAGCAGCCGGTGGTAAAACCGCTGGAGCTCAGTTTCGGGCCTGCGGGGCTCCATCTTAGCGCCGACGGTGCCCGCGGACCAGGCAGAGGACGCCAAATGGTTACCAGGGTAACCAGGGGCCCGACGGCTCGAGTGCGCCTGCGCGGCCCGTGTCCGCCACCCTGTGGACCACGGGAGCAGAGCCCTGCGTGTGCACGCACTAGGGGGCGGGGCAAAGGGTGGCTTTCGAGGCTCCGCCTCTCCGCGTTACCGCTTTGGGTTGGCGCTTCCGAAGTCTCGCTGCTGGGCTCCTCCGGCCGGGGACTGGGTCCGGGATGGCGTCGGACTCGGGGAGTCGTGGGACCCTCTGCACGGTGAGGGTCGAGACTTCGCGTGGAGTCCCGCTAGGCAGAGAGCCTCAGCCCCCGGCGTGGTTGTTATCTCGGGAAAAGGGAAAGGAGCGGGCACTTGGGGCGGGGCCGACCACCAGGTGAAACTAGGGTGCGAAGGGGGTAGCAGGGCCCCTGGCGTGAGTGTTGGGGGGCCGCTGCGGCCACAGCCCTGGAATGATAAGTGATAATGAAGAAGGTGCTTGAATAGAGGTTACGTGGGGCCTGTCCCCAAAGAGTGGTCAGAGGGAAGGTGGTGAAATAGACCTGTCCCCAGCTCTCATCGGCCGGTCCCTTGCCGCCCTTGCAGCTGGAGTTCGCTGTGCAGATGACCTGTCAGAGCTGTGTGGACGCAGTGCGCAAGTCCCTGCAAGGGGTGGCAGGTAAGACCCGGGTACACTTTTCTGCCGACAGCCCGGAGGCCCCTGGGAGAGTCCAGGCAAGCCTCTTAGGCCAGCCCTACTCCCATTTTACAGACGGAGATACAAACCCAGAGTGGAAGGAATGTCCTCAAGTCACACACAGACCCGGAAGCAGAGCTAGAGCACAGCTCCCAAGCTTGCTCTTCCAAAGCCCTCTTCTGGGTCTGTCTGTCCTGCTGCCCTGAAATTCAGGTGCCCTGAAGAGTGAGGCGCTAGGCTCTACATGAGTTCCCTGGAAAAGAGGCAGTTCTTGCTGGGGAAACAACATAATCTTGACAAAGCAAACAGCAGCCCTGGCCCAGTACCATCCTCAGTAGCTTCTGGGTCTTTAAAGGCCAGCTGGTCTGAAGGTGACCTGGCACAATGGGGAAGATCGAAGGCAGAGCCACCAGCGTGACGTTGGGAACTAGCTTCCTCTGATTCTGTTAAATGTTCATCCAGCGGGTGTCGTGGCTCACGCCTCTAATCCCAGCACTTTGGGAGACCAAGACGAGAGGATTGCCTGAGCTCAGGGGTTTGAGACCAGCCTGGGCAACTTGGCGAGACTGCATCTCTACAATAAATCAAAAAATTAGCTGGGCGTGGTGGCGCATGCCTGTAGTTTCAGCTACTTGAAAGGCTAAGGCGGAAGGATTGCCTGAAACCGGGAGATTGAGGCTGTGGTGGCTGTGCGCGTGCCACTGCACTCCAGCCTGGGTGACAGAGTGAGACTCCAACTCAAAACAAAACAAAAGTTGTTCATCCAGTCATTTGGCAGGTATGGACCAGACACTGGGGGCTTTTTAGGAAGAAGGGTTCACAGGTCTATTAGGTACAACCCTGTGGCATATACAGAACACTTCATGGACGAGCGGTCCTGAGAGTGAATGAGTTGAGACCAGTTCTAAAACTAGGACAGTGGTGGCACTGGACTCTAAGGGTGACAGGGTGCATAGTGGTCAGGGGCATGAGCTCTGGAGTCAGACTTGTTTGGGTTAAAATCCCCTCTTTGGCACTAAGACTTAATGCATATCAGTTTTTGTGTCTTCATTTCTCCAGTGTTTAAATGGGAATGATACTAGAAGCTACCAAGGAGGATTATCAGGAAGAGTAAATTAGTTAATACAGGTAAAGCACCTTAGAAAAATCTTTGGTATGTAGTAAGAGCCTAAGAAATCTTAGGGGATGATAAGATCTGTTTGGAGGGAGACTTGAGATCTGAAAGTTGAGTTTGCTTAGACTGTGTGTTTTGGGGTGGAACTGAGAGTCTGATAGAAATTGAGCCATTTCACCGAGAGTGAAGTGTTCTGACCAAAGCTGTCACATGGATGTAGGGCCCTTCACTTCCTATAAAACATTCTTACTGGCAGAGCAGACTGCTGGACTTTCTGTTGGGCCCAGGGCAATGTTCAGTCCTTTGCAGGTTTCTTAGGCACCAAATAAAGACTTCTGGTGACTCTCTGTGTTTTCTGGTCTGGATAGCTGGAACTGGCTTGCTTTCTTGTAGGGTGGGCGGGGAAGCGTTGTTTCCCAGAATGCATAGGGAGAGGGGAGAGTTGCCCTCTCCAGGAGGCCTTGGGAAAGAGGGTTGCACTCTCTTGCTGGGGTAAGCAAAAGGAGCTTCCAGCCCAAGACTCACCTCCTTGAATCTTTATCACTCACCCTGGAATTCCCTATGGCCTTCTCTTTTCTTCCTCACTGGTCTCTGAACTAACCAAGGCCTGGCCTGGCCACATTCTGAGGTTCACCAGCCAAAGTGAATTGCTGCTTAGCTGGGGAGCCAGCCTCCTTCTTGGTTCAGACTCAGGTCCAGAATTCAGAAGTTGCCAGGTACAGTGGCTCACACCTGTAATCCCAGCACTTTGGGAGGCTGAGGTGGGAGGATCACTTGAGGCCAGGAGTTCATGACTAGCCTGGACAACATAGCGAGACCCTCTCTACAAAAAAAAAAAAAAATTAGCTGAGCATGGTGGCACACACCTGTAGTCACAACTACTGCAGAGGCTGAGCTGAGAGGATTGCTTGAGCCCAGGAGTTCAAGCCTGCAGTGAGCCGTGACCCAGCCACTGCATTCTAGCCTGGGTGACAAAGGGAAACTCTGTCTTAAAAAAAAAAAATTCAGGAGGTGAATAGTTACAAGAGCTTCCCACTTTGGGCTCTCCTACTACAGGAGAAGAGAATCCTGGGAGATCCCAGGGTCTAATAATCCACCCACACTGAGGCCAGTCCATCAGGGAGTCTTATTTGCTGTGTGTCCAAAACATACTCAAGCCTCCACGCTGATCCAAGCCACCCGGTGTCTCCCCAGTCCATATAAGAACCTCATCTGTGGGCTCTTTGTGCTTCTGGTATCCCTTCGAGTGACTTTTCCACTTAAAAGCCAGGGATATTTTTGAAAATTATCCCTCATGGCATGAAAGCTATGTCAGAGTCTTTCCGTGAGTGTGTGTGAGACTTATCCCGCCGGCTTGTGTACACAGGGGCGACTTCAGTAGTTGCCAGGGCAGTGGGGGACTCCATAGGCTCTTATTCTGACACGCTGACGTTTGAACTTGACCCTTGGAACCACACAGAGCTGAGTGAAACATACACTTCACACACTGTTACAATGCAGTCAGTGCAATGTGAGTTACTCCAGGGAAGTGAGGGCCTAGGGGATGCTTCCTAGGGTAAGTGCTGGGGTCATTACTTGGGCTCTGGAGCTAGGTTACCTGGGCTGAGTTCCAGTTCTGCAACTTACTACAGTGTGACTTTGAGCTAGTTTAAACTCTCTGTGCCTCAGTTTTCTTTTTTTGGGGGGGTCCGAGTCTCACTCTGTCGCCCAGGCTGGAGTGCAGTGGCACGCTCACAGCCACCGCAGCCTCAACCTGCTGGACTCAGGCGATCCTTCCACCTCAGCCTTTCAAGTAGCCAGAACTACAGGCACGCACCACCATGCCTGGCTACTTTTGATTTTTTTTGTAGAGATGAGGTCTCACCAAGTTGCCCAGGTTGGTGTCCAACTCCTGACCTCAGGCAATTCTCTCATCTCTGCCTCTCAAAATGCTGGGATTACAGACTTGAGTCCCCACACCTGGCTGTGCCTCAGTTTTCTTATCTGTAAAATAGGGTTAAAAGTACCTAACTCACAGGGTTGCTAGGAATATCAAATGAAATCACACAGGTAAAACACATAAAAGAGGGCCTGGCTCACAGTGTGTGCCAGGTAAATATCAGCTCTCTTGATATTTGTGATAGTCCCCATTTTTAAAAAATGTGTTACAGCTTTATTTAGATGTAATTCATATGCCACAAAATGTATACTTAGCCAGACTCAGTGGCTCACACCTGTAATCCCAGCACTTTGGGAGGTGGAGGTGAGAGGATTGCCTGAGCCCATGGATTTGAGGCTAACCTGGGCAAGGTGACAAGACCTCGTCTCTACAATAAATCAAAAAATTAGCTGGGCATGGTGGCGCATGCCTGTAGTTCCAGCTACTTGGAAGCCTCAGGCAGAAGGATCTCTTGAGCCCAGCAGGTCAAGGCTGTGGTGGCCGTGAGCATTCCACTGCACTCCAGCCTGGACAACAGATTGAGACTCTGACTCAAAATAATAATAATAATAAAACAGACTCAGAGAGGTTACACAGCTAGAAGGTCGCTTCTGAGCTTGCCTCTGGCCATGGGAAGGTTGGTGGAGATGGGAATGGAGAATCACTGCCTATTTCTCTCTTCCCTGTTGCCAACACGGGGTGCCTGCCCTATGCTGCCCTCTGCCCTCCCTCTCCTTCCAGGCATCCAGGATGTGGAGGTACACTTGGAGAACCAGATGGTCTTGGTGCAGACCACCCTGCCCAGCCAGAAGGTGCAGGCCCTTCTGGAAGGCACGGGGCGGCAGGCAGTACTCAAGGGCATGGGCGGCAGCCAGTTGCGTGAGTGACCACGGTGACCTTGGCCTCAGTCTTTCTGGGAGGGAGGTGGCCCAGAGCTGGTATAAATCTAACCACAGGCTTCTTGGGTTCTGGGTTGGAGTGACTTTGAGGAAGGCACGAAAGTTTTGTGCAACTCTTTCCATGTCCTTCCTGAGCTCACAAAGCGGTGCAGCTGAGGGAGGCTGCAAGCCAACCAAGTGTCTGATACCTTGCAGAGAATCTGGGGGCAGCAGTGGCCATTCTAGGGGGGCCTGGCATCGTGCAGGGGGTGGTACGCTTCCTACAGCTAACCCCTGAGCGCTGCCTCATCGAAGGAACTATTGATGGCCTGGAGCCTGGGTTGCATGGACTCCATGTTCATCAATATGGGGACCTCACAAAGAACTGCAACAGGTAAGTGGTCTGAAATCTCTCTTGTAGCATGCTTGGCTACACATTTTCACACTTGGTCCTCGCAAGTCCCCTGTGAGGCACATACACACAGGCCCAATCTCCAGATGAATGAATGAATGAAACAAAGGTAGATAGTTAGAAGACTCAGAGTGGTTAAGTGACTTGCCAAAGTCCCAGAGCATGTAAAAGATGGAGCTGGGATTTGAGTCAAGATCCAATCTTGAGACTCCCACTCATAATCGCCTTACTGCCTCTGAGATGGAAGAGAATTCCTGGACACAGGCAGGGAAGGGACCCTTACCGTGGTGTTTGTCATGCTGTGATATAACTGGTTGTTTACTCATCTGTGTCTTCCCTGGACCAGAAGCTTTTTTTTTTTTTTTTGATTTTTTTTTTTTTTTTTAGTCGGAGTCTCACTCTGTGGCCCAGGCTGGAGCGCAGTGGCATGCTCACCACCACCTCAGCCTCGACCTGCTGGACTCAGGTGATCCTTCTGCTTCAGCCTTCCAAGTTGCTAGAACTATAATTACCTGGCCACCATGCCCAGGTAATTCTTTTGATTTGTTGTAGAAACGAGGTTTCACCATGTTGCCCATGCTAGCCTCGAACCCATGGGCTCAGGCAATCCTCTTGTCTCTGCCTCCTAAAGTGCTGGGATTATAGGCGTGAGTCACTGACCTGGCAACCAGAAGCTTATTGAGGACAGGACCTATGTCCGTTTTTTTTTTTTCCTCTTGAGTTGGAGTCTCACTCTGTTTCCCAGGCTGGAGTGCAGTGGCATACTCATGGCCACCTCAGCCTCAACCTGCTGGGCTCAGGTGATCCTTCTGTCTCAGCCTTCCAAGCAGCTGAAACTACAGGCATGCGCCACCACACCAGGCTAATTTTTTGATTTATCGTAGAGATGAGGTCTTGCCAAGTTGCCTAGGCTGGTCTCAAACCCATGATCTCGGGCAGTCCTTTCACCTTGTCCTCCCAAAGGGCTGGGGTTATAGGCATGAGCCACCATACCCAGCCCGAAAGTAGGATTTATTAAGACAGAAACGCTTCCATAGTGGGTGGGGACCTGAAAGAGGTTCGGGACCCATGTCCTGTTTTCTATGCCCTCTGCCCAAAGTCTAGCACAGAGTAGGCCTGTTTGTTGAGTGAATGAATGAAACAAAGGCGGATAGATAAGAGAGTGGACTGCCTGGCCTGTGAACTGCATTGTTGCCCACCTACTACCTTTCCTTCTTAGCTGTGGGGACCACTTTAACCCTGATGGAACGTCTCATGGGAGCCCCCAGGACTCTGAACGGGTAAGTGTAGGGCTGGGCTTGGGGTTGCCCTTGGGCTGGGAGAGAGCCCAAGGCAGGGCAGGCAGCCCTTTAGTTTGGAAACATGTACTGACACTTTCTGTGATCAAGCCCCAGGGGATACAATAGCATACAGCCTAGTGCCTGATGACCCTAAGGAGCTCGCAGTCCAGAGAGGGAGATCACTGTATTCCTTGGCTTCTGGGCAGTGAAATAATCCTTGCAGGAGCCTGCAGGAGGCCCCGGGAGCCCAGAGTGAGGGGAGCCTGAGGTGCAGGGGCAGTGGGAGAAAACTTCTTGGAAAAGGGGCGGTGTCGATGTTGAAGGCTTTTGTTTTATTTTTTGAGTTGGAGTCTCACTCCCGTCGCCCTGGCTTGGAGTGCAATGGCACGCTCACGGCCACTGCAGCCTTGACCTGCTGGGCTCAGGTGAGCCTTCCACCTCAGCCTTCCAAGTAGCGGGAACTGCAGGTGTGTAACATCATGCCTGGCTAATTTTTTAAAATTTATTGTAGAGATAAGGTCTCAACAAGTTGCTTGGGCTGGTCTCAAATTCCTGGGCTCAGGCAATTATCTTCTCTCCACCTCCCAAAGCGCTGGGAATACAGGCATGAGCCACCACACCCAGCTAAGATTTTTCTGTTCAGTTCATTGCACAGTGCCACATTTATGCTCAGTGTATTCGTGATCTATTGCTGCAAATCAGATGCCTCAAAGTCAGGAGTTTAAAACAACAAAATGTATTATCTCATGGTTTTTCTGGGGCAGGAATCCGTGTGTGGCCCAGCAGGCGCCTGTGGCTCAGGGCTGTCGTGAGGCTGCAGTCATCTCAGGGTTCCACGTGGGCAGGATCTGCTTCCAAGCTTGCTCGTGTTGTTGTTGGCAGGCTGCAGGCCCTCCCTGGCTGTCGGCCAGAGACATCAGTCCTTTGCCATGTGGGCCTCTCCCTAGTGCTGCTCACAACATGGCAGCTGGCTTTTCTCAGAGCGAGCGAGTGAGAGAGCGAGTGGCCAAGACTGAACCACATTCTTTTTGTAACCCAATCTTGGAAGTGACACTGGGTCCAGTCCACAGGGGCTAAATCACACAAGCATGTGACTACATGACAGAGGCTGTTCGCCTCATTGAGCCTTGAAAGATGCTTGGCAGGAAGTGAGCAGGTGAAGAGGGTGAGAGTGGGAATGGCGGGCTCGGCAGAGGCAGGAAATTGCCTCAGCAAAGCCTTGGTGTGATTGAGAAGGGGAGAGACCACCTTGTGGCCTGTGTCTTCACCCAAGACCACTTGGCATACAGGGACTCAGAAGGGGCTGACGTCAGACCAGGAAGAACTGAGAAAGAGCTGAGTGGCCAAGGTTGCCTTGATGACTGGCAAGCTCTTTCTGGGTTTCAGCCCCTGGTTTTCCCAGATAGAAAAGAATTCACTGTGGGAATTTACATCCAAGCCTGGTTATCCCTTACACACCTCCTAACTAATCTCTTAGCCTCCTTCCCTTCCCTCTTCAACCCCCCAGTCCTTCTTTGTCATTTGCTGTACTAGAGGGATTGTTCTGAGCCTTTCCACCCCCCCAAACCCTTCCGACTCCCCAATACCTGAGGGTACAGGCTGGGCCCAGCTTCTTGGTGTGACATTCAAGACTCCCCTCCCCTGCCCAGTTATACATGCCTATGTGCTGAGGAGAGAGACTACAAAGGCTGTCTCTCCCCGACTGCCTGCTGGCTCATGCCAGACACGCTGCTCCAGTGCCCTCTCAGCCCAGCCCCCAAAATGTTCCTCAAGGCTGTGTGTCACCTCCTCCTTCTTGATCTTTCTACCATGAAAGTCCTCAACACAGAGTGTAACAACAAGTGCCAGGTGCAAGCAGCAGATGTCCATCTGGGAAAAGAAAAAACAAGATAAAGCAGAACTGGGACTTCTTGCTACTCTATTTCATTACACAGTGAAATGTCTTGTTATTTAGCAACGTGGTCATGGGAACCTACCCACACTGGCACAGGCACTTGTTTCTGCCCGAAGTGTCAGGTTGGGGACAATTTATTTGCACAGATGTGGGTTTCTGTGGCTCACCAGTAAAGTCTTGTCATCCTATAACACATCAACTGTTGTATTCACCCTGTGTTTCTTCTTTTTTTTGAGTTGGAATCTTAACTCTGTCACCTAGGCTGGAGGGCAGTGGCATGCTCACGGCCACTGCAGTCTCGACCTGCTAGGTTCAGGTGATCCTCCTGCCTCAACCTTCCAAGTAGCTGGAACCACAGGCATGCACCACCACACCTGCCAAATTTTTTTTTTTTTTGAGTTGGAGTCTCACTCTGTCACCCAGACTGGAGTGCAGTGGCCATTCCTGGCCACTGCAGCCTCGACCTTCTAGGCTCCGGCGATCCTTCTGCCTCAGCCTTCCGAGTAGCTGGAATTACAGGCGCTACCACGCCTGGCTGATTTTTTTATTTATTGTAGAGATGAGGTCTTGCTGCCCAGGCAGGTCTCGAACCCGCAGGCTCAGGCAATCCGCTCACCTCAGCCTCCCAAAGGCGGGGGATTATAAGGTGAGCCACCAAGCCTGGCTAATTTTTTGATTTATTGTAGAGACAAGGTCTCGCCAAGTTGCCCAGGCTGGTCTCAAACCCCTGGACTCAGGCAGTCCTCTCACCTCTGCCTCCAAAAGTGCTGGGATGACAGGCGTGAGCCACTGCTCCCAGCTTATCTTGTGTTTCAGTCACTAGTCTATTCCATATCTGGCTCCCCAATATGTTGTGAGTCCTTTGAGGGTGGTGACCTTACATACTCCCTGCCATGCCTGGCACAGTGCATCAGATGTTGGAGGTGCTCAGTAGATGTGTTGTGACAAGTCTTATTACCTTCGAGGAGAAGGTGGGGAGAGCTAGCTTCTGGAGGCCAGGACAGGCGCTTTGCCCTTTTGGATTTCTTTCTAACCCTTGAGGCTAGGAGCCAGGAGAATGATGCAGGGAAGCCAAGCTTGGCTTACATAAGTCTGTGGAAATTGAAGGCAGCCAAGGGCTCACAGAGCCATCAAGAGGCTAGAGAACTGGGCTCATTAGAGGCTGGGAAGCAGAACTGAGCAACAACCTCATAGGAGAAACTGTGTGGTCCTGAAGGGATGACTGCACAAACAGGGGGAACTTCCACTGGCCCTTTAGCACACTGGCATTCTGTCTAGGATTTCAGTTCCAGGGAGGGCATGTCCAAATGCCTTCTTGAGTTTTGGACCATACCTTGGTCCTATCAGGCTGTACCCACCTGAGGAAATTGACACTTGGGGAAGTGGGAAGAAGCATCAGATACTGGGAAGCCAGAAGATAGCAGCTTTGACCCACATGGCCCGTCCCCCTTCACCGGGTCTCATTCCAGCATCGTGGAGACCTGGGCAATGTCCACGCTGATGCTGATGGCCGTGCCATCTTCAGGATGGAGGATGAGCAACTGAAGGTAAGGGGAAAAGAAGGTGGACACCCTTTCAAGCAGGGTCCACTGTCCAAGGCTGTCGTCTCCCCTCAAAGGTGTGGGACGTGATTGGCCGCAGCCTGGTTGTCGATGAGAGAGAAGATGACCTGGGCCGGGGCGGCCATCCTTTATCCAAGATCACAGGGAACTCCGGGGAGAGGTGAGTAGAGTTGCCCCCAGCAGAGACTGTGCTTGGCCATTGGTGCATGTAGAACCCCAGGGGGCCCAAACGAGTACCACCCTTGACCACACACTCTTCCATAGGTTGGCCTGTGGCATCATCGCACGCTCCGCTGGCCTCTTCCAGAACCCCAAGCAGATCTGCTCCTGCGATGGCCTCACGATCTGGGAGGAACGAGGCCGGCCTATCGCTGGTGAGGGCCGAAAGGGGCCAGCCCAGCCCCCTGCCCACCTTTAAGCAGGACCTCGTCTCACCTCTGTTGCTGTCCTCTCAGCCAAGCATCTTCTCCTTCAAAGGGGCAGAGGGGACCTTGCTTGCCCATTCCTAGGAGAACTTTGTACAGAGTAGGAGTCACTGTGATGTTCTCTTGGCACATTAAAGTTTTATTTTCATATGAAATTGCATTTTGTGTGTGTCTTCATGCCCCTTATGGGCTTGATAAACATATTTCTGCCTCTGCATCCAGGGCCACCCCTTAGCTTTGGAACCAAACAAACCTGGATTCAAATTCATGTGTACCCTGAGGGCCCTATCTTCCTCTTTGGGGCCATAATGAAGGGTCACAGGAGCCAAATTTCTGTTTTTGGCCTGCCGTCCCTTACTGAGACTGGATCCGAAATGGACACCTGACCTATGCTGGGTCATGCTTTCACTGAGAAACCCGAGCAGATCTAGCCTTAGTTTCTTCCTGTGGTTGGACCCATAATGTGGGAACATGGGAAATTCTGATGGATCTCTCCTCTCTGCCTTGTTGTTGACGGAGTATCAGAAAAAGCCAGCCTGAGGCCAGGCTCGGTGGCTCAGCCTATAATCCCAGCACCTTGGGAGGCCGAGGCGAGCGGGTTGCCTGAGCCCATGGGTTCGAGACCAGCCCAGGCAACTTGACGAGACCTCATCTCTACAATAAATCAAAAATTAGCCGGGTGTGGTAGCACGCGCCTGTAGTTCCGGCTACTTGGAAGGCAGAGGCAGAAGGATCGCCAGAGCCCAGCAGGTCGACGCTAGGGTAGCCGTGAGTATGCTACTGCACTCCAGCCTGGACGACAGAGTGAGACTCCAACTCAAAAAAAAAAAAAAAAAAGTCAGCCTGAGGAGGAGGGGGGATGAGGCAGATGCAGAGAGAACCTAAGAGTTTCTGGAGAATCCCAGTTGCTCTGGAGTCCCCCTCTGGCTAGCTGCCTACCCTGCGATCCAAGAGACACTTCTGTCTCCTCCCAAGGCATCCCCCCTTTAAAAAAAATTAATCTAGCTTCGAGACCCGCCTGGGCAACTTGGTGAGACCTCATCTTTACAATAAAAAAAAATTAGCCGGGCATGGTAGCGCACGCCTGTTGTTCCTGCTACTTGGAAGGCTGAGGCGGAAGGATCGCCGGAGCCAGCAGGTTGAGGCTGTGGTGGCCGGGAGCGGCCACTGCACTCCAGTCTGGGTGACAGAGTGAGACTCCAACTCAAAAAAAAAAAAAAATTAATCTAGCTTGAGTCGATTTATTTTACCCACAAGTAGAAGACTATTAATTAACCTAATAATTAAGCAAAGTGCTTGGCACACAGCCTGGCACAGTCAGTTGAGGGAACAGGGGCTGTGACTCTGAGGCCACACAGGGCCCTTGCAGGCAGCCCCAGCAAAGCTCTCCTCTCGTACAGATGGATGGCTGCCAACCATTGTACAGTTTGTGGGGCCTCTGGTTCAGGGCCTACCTATTCTGTCCCCCTTTTCTGGCCCACCCCCACTGGCCGGGTTGCCTATCCTTACCAAAGCTGCTTTTGTAACAGGGTGAGTCGGGCTACAAACTTTGCCCCTGGGCTGCTTGCTTGGAACCAAGCAGTATTACAGTTAGTCGGCCTTGACTTTGAGGCCCCTGGCTCTGCTCCCATTCCCCAGGCCCTGCCTGTTTCCTTCTTCAAGGCTGCTGGCTCTGCCTCTAGCCCCAACCCTTGGACCCTGTTCTCTTGCCAAACCTGTGCTGGTTGTTTGCCAACTCCCTTTGGTTCCTGGGCCCAAGCTGTCTTTGCCTACTTCCAGGTCATTGCAAAAACTTCTGGACGCTTCCCACAGCCAACATCCCCTGACACCCTCTTACTTCGATTCTAGAATTATAGCTGGGTTTAACTCTTTTATGGCTAACCTGCTTGCCATCCCCTACCGCTCTGTTAACCTCTTTTTTTTTTGAGTTGGAGTCTCACTCCGTTGCCCAGACTGGAGTGCAGTGGCCGCTCCCGACCACCGCAGCCTTGACCTGCTGGGCTCCGGCGATCCTTCCGCCTCAGCCTTCCAAGTAGCAGGAACTACAGGTGCGTGCTACCACGCCTGGCTGATGTTTTATTTTTATTGTAGAGATGAGGTCTCGTCAAGTTGCCCAGGTGGGTCTCGAATCCATGGGCTCAGACAGTTCACTCACCTCAGCCTCCCAAGGCGTGGGATTACAGGCTGAGCCACCGAGCCCGGTTCTGTTAACTTCTTTTTTTGGGGGGGGGTTGGAGTCTCACTCTGTCGCCCAGACTGGAGTGTAATGGCCGCTCCCAGCCACCGCAGCCTCGCCTGCTGGGCTCCAGCGATCCTTCTGCCTCAGCCTTCCGAGTAGCGGGAATTACAGGCACGCGCTACCACACCCGGCTGATTCTGTTAACCTCTTAATCAACATTCTCATGATCTTTTCTCTCTCTCTTTTTTTTGAGTTGGAGTCTCACTCTGTCACCCAAACTGGAGTGCAATGGCATGCTCCCGGCCACTGCAGCCTCGACCTGCTGGGCTCTGGCTATCCTTCCGCATCAGTCTTCCAAGTAGCCGAAACTACAGGCGCTCGCTACCATATCCAGCTAATTTTTTATTTATTGTAGAGAGAAGGTCTTGCCAAGTTGCCTGGGCAGGTATTGAACCTATGGGCTCAGTCAGTCCACTCGCCTCGGTCTCCCAAAGCACTGGGATTACAGGCTGAGCCACTGAGCCTGGCTGATCTTTTCTCTCTTGAACTCCTAGCTGTGTGCTTTTTCAATCATTTTTAGATCACGAACATTGTTCATAAATCTTTTTTTTTTTTTTTCAGTTGGAGTCTCTCTTCATCACCCAGGGTGGAGTGCAGGGGCACACTCAGTCACCACAGCCTTGACCTGCTAGGTTTAGGCGATCCTTCCACCTCAGCCTTTCTTTTTTTTTTTCAGTTGGAGTCTCACTCTGCTACCCACACTGCAGTGCAGTGGCCGCTCCCGGCCACCGCAGCCTTGACCTGCTGGGCTCCTGCAATCCTTCCACCTCAGCCTTCCGAGTAGCCAGAATTACAGGCATGTGCTACCATGCCTGGCTGATTTTTTCATTTATTGTAGAGATGAGGTTTTGCCAAGTTGCCCAGGCTAGTCTCGAACCCCTGGGCTCAGAAAGTCCTCTCACCTCGGCCTCCCAAAGTGCTAGGATTGCAGGCTTGAGCCACCATGCCCGTCTTGTTCAAACATCTTGAAGCCCAATCTGCAAAACAGAAGTGGAACTACAGATAAAGATGCTTAGCTTTGTCCAAGGGCTTCCCCAAGCCGTGGAGCTCCAGGGAGCACAGGTGTTTTTGTGCTACCTCTCACCTTCAGCCATGTCTACAAATCATCTGTACTATAATTTACCAAATATTTTTCTTTAAATTGATTCATTTTTAAACTTAATTTAAGCTGGACATGGTGGCTCATGCCTGTAATCCCAGCACTTTGGGAGGCAGAAGTGAGAAGATTGCCTGAGCCCAGGAGCTTGAGACCAGCTTGGACAACTTGGCGAGACCTCATCTTTACAATAAACCAAAAAATTAGCCAGGTATGGTGGCACGCACCTGTAGTTTCAGCTACTTGGAAGGATGAGATGGAAGAATTGCCTGAGCCCAGGAGGTTAAGACCACAGTAACCATAAGCATGTCACTGCCTTCCAGTCTGGGTGACA
This sequence comes from Carlito syrichta, assembly GCF_000164805.1. Classification (NCBI taxonomy): domain Eukaryota; kingdom Metazoa; phylum Chordata; class Mammalia; order Primates; family Tarsiidae; genus Carlito; species Carlito syrichta. Next base: position 258,602 of record NW_007087050.1, read on the forward strand.
GAATGAGACTCTGACTCAAAAAACCCCCACAAAAACAAAAACACCTTAATTTTAAAAGGAATTTTTAATTGTATTAGTGAATATCAGTATATCTGTATAGTGTCTACTGTATAATACTGTTAAGTTCGAGGCTGTGTTCTAAACACTTTAAATGCAGAAATTCATTTAATCCTCATGACAGTACTATGAGGTAAGTGCTATTTTTTTTTTTTTTTTTTGAGTTGGAGTCTCACTCCTTCACCCAGGCTGGAGTGCAGTGGCACGCATGCTCACAGCCACCCCAACATCAACCTGCTAGGCTCCGGTGATCCTTCCACCTCAGTCTTCAAAGTAGCTGGAACTACAGGTGCCTGCTACCATGCTCAGCTAATTTTTTATTTATTTATTGTAGAAATGAGGTTTCACCAAGTTGCCGGGCTAGTCTCGAACCCATGGGCTCAGGCAATCCACTCGCCTCAGCCTCCCAAAGTGCTGGGATTACAGGCTGAGCCACCGAGCCCTGGCAGTAAGTGCTATTATTATCCCATGTTACAGATGAGAAAACTAAAGCACCGAGTGGTTATATACCTTGCCTGTGTTCACACAGCAAAGTCTACATTCAGACACAGGTGGTATGGCTCCAAGTCTGTGCTTTTAACCAGTAAATTGATTCTCATTGTAAAGTGTGGAAAGCAAGATTCATTTGTTATAAATAGAAATTTTGTTTTAAAAAAAGCAAATACAAAGTTAGTAAAGGCCAGGCATGGTGACTCACGCCTGTAATCCCAGCACTTTGGGAGGCGGAAGCAGGAGTATCGCCTGAACCCAGGGGTTTAAGATGAGCCTGGGCAACGTGGCGAGACCTCGTCTCTACAATAAAACAAAAATATCAACCGGGTGTGGTGGCACGTGTCTGTGGTTTCAGCAACTTGGAAGGCTGAGGTGGAAGGATTGCCTGAGCCCAGCAGGTTGAGATTGTGGTGGTCGTGAGTGTGCCACTGCACTCTGCCCTGGCCAACAGAGTGAGACCTCTACTCAAAAAAAAAAAAAAATAGTTGGGGGGAGGCGTGGTGGCTCAAGCTTATAATTCCAGCACTTTGAGAGGCTGAGGCTAGGGAATTGCCTGAACCCATGGGTTCAGGACCAGCCTGGGCAACTTGGCAAGACCTCATCTCTACAATAAATCAAAAAATTAGCCGGGCATGGTAGTGCATGCCTATAGTTCCAGCTACTTGGAAGGCTGAGGCAGAAGGATCGCAGGAGCCCAGCAGGCTAACGTTGGGGTGGCCACGAGCATGCCACTGCACTACAGCCTGGGCAACGGAGTGAGACTCCAACTCAAAAGAAAAAAAAAAAAGACAGCTACTAAAATTAATTATTTTTGATTGATTATTATGAACTGCCCCAAATGGTATGTCCCTCCGATGGTTTCTGTGAAGTTGTTGCCTCAGTGGACCCTCCATCCAGCTCCATTATCCTTTTTCTAGAGACCTCCTGTCTTTTTGCTTTCTTCTCCCTGAGGCCTTGTGGCCTACCTGTTCCCATTCTCAGTTCTGCCTCGGATTCCATTTTGTGGGTCTGTGAATATTAAGAAACTTCTGGGGCCAGGCATGGTGGCTCATACCTGTAATTCCAATACTTTTGGAGGCGGAGGCAGAAGGATTGCTCGAGTCCAGGAGTTCAAGACCAGCCTAGGCAACAGTAAGACCTCATTTCTACAAATAAATAAAAATAAATAGCCAGATGTGGTGGTGCATGCCTGTAGTCCCAGCTACTTGGGAGACTGAAGCGGAAGGATCGCCTGTGCCCAGGAGTTTGAGGCTGTGGCGAATTGTGATTGTGTCACTGTACTCCAGCCTTGGGGACAGAGTGAGACCCCACTCAAAAAATGAAGAAACTGCCTGGCTCGGTGGCTCAGCCTGTAATCCCGCGGCTTGAGAGGCTGAGGTGAGTCGATTGCCTGAGCCCGCGGGTTCGAGACCTGCCTGGGCAACTTGGCGAGACCTCATCTCTACAATAAATTAAAAAATCAGCCGGGCGTGGTAGCGCACACCTGTAGCTTTGGCTACTCGGAAGGCTGAGGCGGAAGGATCGCCGGAGCCCAGCAGGTCGAGGATGTGGTGGCCGGGAGCGGCCACTGCACTCCAGTCTGGGTGACAGAGTGAGATTCCAACTCAAAAAAAGAAGAAGAAACTTCTGGGCCAGGAGACGTGGTTCTCACCTGTAGCCTAGTAATTTGGGAAGCGAGGCAGGAAGATCTCTTGAGAATAAGAGTTCAAGACTAGAGCTGGGTTCAGTGGCTCAGCCTGTAATCCCGTGCCTTTGGGAGGCTGAGGTGAGTGGATTGCCTGAGCCCGTGGGTTCGAGACCAGCCTGGGCAGCGAGATCTCATCTCTACAATAAATCAAAAAATCAGCCGGACGTGGCAGCGCACACCTGTAATTCCGGCTACTCAGAAGGCTGAGGCGGAAGGATCGCTGGAGCCCAGCAGGTGGAGGCTGCGGTGACCGGGAGCGGCCACTGCACTCCAGTCTGGGCAACAGAGTGAGACTCCAACTCAAAAAAAAAAAAAGAGTTCAAGACTAGCCTGGGCAACATATTGAGACCCCCATCTACAAAAAGTTTTATAAAATTAGCTGGGTGTGGTGGTGCATACCTGTAGTTCCAGCTACTTGGGAGTCTAAGGTGGGAGGATCACTTGAACACAGGAAGTTGAGGCTGCAGTGAGCTATGATCATGCCACTACACTCCATCCAGCCTGGACAGTAGAGTGAGATACCATCTCTACAAAAAAAAAAGAATCTTTTGTTTTCCCAAGTAGGAGACCTTCTCAGCTGAATCCTGGCAAAGGGGATCAACCATCTTTAGAGCAGTGACAGAGCATTTGCCCAAGGAATCCTGATTACCCGTGGGTGTCCTTGGAAGATGTGGGCTATTTCTAAAAGGCCCTATGGTGTGAAGGTAAGTACGATACACCTTCTGAAAACCTGTTCTTTGTCTCTGTCTTCCTCCAACTCAAAAAAAAAAAAAAATTAGCCAAGCGTGGTGGCGTATGTCTGTGATTCCAGCTACTTGGAGGGCTGAGGAGGAAGGATCACCTGAGCCCAACAGGTCAAGGCTGTAATCGCCGTGAGCATGCCACCGCACTTCAGCCTGGGCGACAGTAAGACTCCAACTAAAAAAAAAAAATTAAAAATAAAATATGCAGGTGAGCATATTTTAATTTATTTTCATGACTTTGACATACAATTTGTATTTTAATGACTGCGCGTTAGAAATTTCTTGTATTATAAGTCACTTCTGTACCTTTTGGGAAAACGGTACTGTATAAACAAGTGTACAGAAAATAAGTTTCACTGAAGCTTTGAATCTTTGTACAGAAATACAAAGCAGGGTTTTAAGAAAGACAAGCGGCATATTTCTATTCTTAAGCACAATCATCATTTTATTTATTTATTTATTTTTTTTGAGTTGGAGTCTCACTCTGTCGCCCAGGCTGGAGTGCAGAGACACACTCATGGCCACTTGCAGCCTCGACCTGCTGGGCTTCGGCTATCCTTCCACCTCAGTCTTCCAAGTAGCTACTATGCCCAGCTAGTTTTTGATTTGTTGTAGAGATGAGGTCTCGCCAAGTTGCCCGGTGGGGGGTGGCCTCAAACCCACGGGCTTAGGCAATCCACTCGCCTTGGCCTCCCAAAGCACTATAATGACTGAGCCACTGAACCCTGCCTCATCATTTTATTTCAAACCATCTTTTGTCATTGACCCATCGGAAAACTTGCTAGGATACAACATGGGGAGAGGTGAAAGACTAGAGTCATTGTAGCATCATTATCAGAGAAATAGGTGAAATCATGGATAAAAGATATGGTGATGCTGGGCACTATGGTTCACACCTGTAACTCAACACTTTGGGAGGTAGAGGGGAAAGGACTGCCTGAGCCCAGGGGTTCGAGACCAGCCTGGGTGAAAAAAATTAGCCAGGCATAGTGGTATACCTTAGCCTCAGCTGGAATTATGGGATGCACCACCATACCTCGTTAATTTCTTTTTTCTTTTCTTCTTTTTTTTGAGTAGGAGTCCCACTCTGTCTCCCAGGCAGGAGTGCAGTGGCACACTCATGGCCACCCCAGTGTCTACCTGCTTGGCTCAGGTGATCCTTCCACCTCGGCCTTCCTAGTAGCCGGTACGCACTACCACGCCTGGCTGATTTTTTGATTTATTGTAGAGACAAGGTCTCACCATGTTGCCCAGGCTGGTCTCGTGGCAATCCTTTCTCCTGGGCCTCCCAAAGTGCTGGGATTACAGGCGTGAGCCACTGCACCCAGTTTGACAATTTGTATTTTGAATTTAAACCCATACAGGACATCATCATTCTAGATGAATGCTATTCCAGGAACTAAAGGAATGCCTAGTAGATGGTAGATGCTTAATACAATTCTAGTTGGAATGCTATAGATTCTTTTTCTTTGACTTGTAATAGATAGAACTCTATAACAAGCTTTCCTAACAGTTCTACTTCTGAGCTCTTATTATGTGACTTACATAGTGTTCAACACTTTAGAGAACCTTGTTATTGCTCAACGTGATCTTGTGCTTTGTAGATATTTGCCGAGGGAAATTAAAACTTTTGTTTGTACAGACACCTGAACACAAACTTTAGTCATAACCGCCAAAACTGGAAACAACCCCGACATCCTTCACATGAGGACTGGAACACAAACTGTGACACATCTGTACAATGTAAATAATAGAGAAAAAGGAACTAACAGGCACAGGGGTGCAAACCTGCAATCCAAGTTATTCAGGAGACTGAGGTGGGAAGATCACCTAAGCCCAGGAGTTTGAGACTAACCTGGGCAACACACCAAGGACCTACCTCTAAGTAAAAAAAAAAAAGGAACTAACTACTGATACAAGCAATGATATCAATGAATCAATGACAAGGCTGGATATCAGATACATCCTTGTGTCTGATTATGCTAAGTGACAGAAGCTATATAGGGCTGGGTACAGTGGCTCACACCTATAATCCAAAAACTTTGGGAGCCCAAGGCGAGAGGATTGCCTGAGCCCAATAGTTCGAGACCAACCTGAGCAACTTGGCGAGACCCTGTCTCTACAATAAATCAAAAAATCAGCTGGGTGTGGTGGCATGTGCCTTTAGTCCCAGCTACTTCAGGTACTTGGAAGACTGAGGCAGAAGGATTGCCTGAGTCCAGCAGGTTGAGGCTGCAGTGACTGTAGTGTGCCACTGCACTCCAGCCTGGGCAACAAAATGAGACCTCATCTCTACAAAAAAAAAAAAAAAAAAGCCATGGGGGCACACACCTGGGGCCTCAACTATTTGGGAGGCTGAGGTGAAAGGATCATGCAGGTGAGCCATGCGCATGACTGTGCCACTGCACTCCAACCTGGGTGTCAGAGTGAGACCTGAACCCAAATAAATAAAATGCTAGAAAAATTAAAAGCATCTATAGATCTCATATTTCTGTTGCATGGTGTTCTGACTCTAAAAGAAAGGAACCATGGAACTGCCCCATGATACCCTTAAAATGTTTTTCAGCTCGGCTCAGTGGCTCAGCCTGTGGTCCTAGCACTTTGGGAGGCCGAGGCAAGTGGATTGCCTGAACCTGCGGGTTTGAGACCCACCCGGGGAAGCTTGGTGAGACCTCGTCTCTGCAATGAATTAAAAATTAGCAGAGTGGTAGCACACGCCTGTAGTTCCAGCTACTTGGAAGGCTGAGGCGGAAGGATCGCTGGAGCCCAGCAGGTCGAGGCTGGTGGCCGGGAGTGTGCCACTGCACTCCAGTGTGGGCGATGGAGTAGGACTCCAACTCAAAAAAAAAAATGTTTTTCAGGGTACTAGGGGCTTGCTGTTGTTCTGGTCCAGGAACACGTCCAGCAGTCTGGATCTGGGGACATACCAGAGTGGTATCCCTCTTTTCTTTTTTAAAACTATTTTTTTTAGATTAGAAAATACAGTTTATTTATAAAGTAATTGGAGAAAGAGAAGATTCACCTCCCCAAGGTAGGGAAGGGGGCCAAAGCTTAAGAAAACATGGCCACACCATAGCTTAGCAAGACAATGGCCAAAGTGGCTGTATTTTTTTTTTTTTTAATTATAGAAGAATTACAGTGAGCTATGATCGTGCCATGCATTCTAGCCTGGGCATCAGAGGAAGACCTTGTGCATATAAAAAAAAAATTAGATCCTCATTGCTAAAAGTCTAAGGATATAAAAAACCATGCATGTACATGTTTTTTTTCCTCTATAGCTTAGAAAGATGTAATATTATATAACTACATTTTTCCCCCCTTAAATCATGGTCATCTTTCTTTCTTTCTTTCTTTTTTGAGTTGGAGTCTCACTCTGTTGCCCAGACTGGAGTGCAGTGGCTGCTTCCAGCCACCGTAGCCTCGATCTGCTGGGCTCCGGCAATCCTTCCGCCTCAGCCTTCCAAGTAGCTGGAATTACAGGCGCGCGCTACCACGCCTGGCTGCTTTTTTGATTTATTGTAGAGATGAGGTCTCGCTGCCCAGGCGGGTCTCGAACCCGCGGGCTCGGGCAATCCCCTCACCTCAGCCTCCCAAAGGCGCGGATTACAGGCTGAGCCACCGAGCCCAGCTTTTTTTTTAAATTCAGTGTCTTTCTCTGTCACCCAGGCTAGAGTGCACCTGGCCATATTTCTTTTGTTTATAAGCCACCTAATAGATAGTATTTTGTTATAGCAGCCCAAACACACTAAAAGAGACCTGACAAATGTGAGATGCTTTTAAGTCATCCAAGTGGAAATATCAATGGGCAGTTAGATAAATGGAGTTCAGAGGAGAGGTCTAGGCTGAAGATATAAATCTGGAAGTCTTAGGAGTTAATATCTATACTGTACAAAGAACTCCTACAAATTGATAAGGAAAAGAGATAAGATAAATGGACCAAGGATTTAAACTGATAATGTATAGGAAAAGAAGTGCAAATGACCAGTCAGTATGAAATAGCCAGGGAAATGCAAATAAAGATTTCCTGAGAATAGGCTGGGTGTGGTGGCTCACACCTGTAATCCCAGCACTTTGGGAAAGCTGAGGCGAGAGAATTGCCTGAGTTAAGGGGTTCAAGAACAGCTTGGGGATCTTGGCATGACCTTGACTCTACAATAAATGAAAAAATTAGCTGGGCATGGTGGCATGTGTCAGTAGTTCTAGCTACTTGAAAGGCTGAGGTGGAAGGATCGCTTGCGCCCAGCAGGTTGAAGTTGTGGTGGCCATCAGTGTGGCATTACACTCCAGCCTGGGCAACAGAGTGAGATTCCAACTCCAAAACAAAACAAAAAAACAGAAATTTATTTCTCACAATTCTGAAGGCTGGAAGTCCAAGATCAAGATGCTGACAGTTTTGGTGTCTGGTTATGGTCTGCTTTTTGGTTCGCAGACGGCACGGTCTTGCTATGTCCGTGCATAGTGGAAAGGACAAGGCAGCTTTCTAGGGCCTCTCAAAAGGACATAAATCCAACTCTTTTTTTAAATTTTGGAGTTGGAGTCTCACTCTGTCGCCCAGACTGGAGTGCAGTGGCACGCTCCCGGCCACCACAGCCTTGACCTGCTGGGCTCTGGCGATCCTTCCACCTCAGCCTCCCAGGTAGCTGGGATTACAGGTGTGTACTACCATGCCCGGCTGATTTTTTATTTATTGTAGAGATGAAGTCTCTCCAAGTTGCCCAGGTGGATCTCGAACCCGTGGACTCAGGTAATCCACTCGCCTCAGCCCCCCAAAGTGCTGGGATTACAGGCTGAGCCACCAACCTCGGCCAAATCCCACTTTTGATGACTCTGCCCACATAACCTAATCACCTCCCAAAGACTCTACTACCTAACAGCATCACACTAGTGATAAGGTTTTATTTTTATTTATTTTTTATTTTTATTTTTTGAGTTGGCTCACTCTGTCACCCAGACTGGAGTACAGTGGTCACTTCCGGCCACCGCAGCCTCGACCTGCTGGGCTCCGGCAATCCTTCTGCCTCAGCCTTCCAGGTAGCTGGAACTACAGGCGCGTGCTACCATGCCCGGCTAATTTTTGATTTATTGTAGAGATGAGGTCTCACCAAGTTGCCCAGGCAGGTCTCGAACCTGCGGGCTCAGGCAATCCACTCACCTCAGCCTCCCAAAGGCGTGGGATTACAGGCTGAGATAAGATTTTAACATGTGACTTTTGGAGGACACAAACATTCAGACTAGTGATCTCCAAAACTGAATTTCTGATCTTTCACAAAAATGTTTCTCTTGCAATGTTACCCATCTCAGTAAATGGCAACTCCATGCTTCCATTTGCTCAGTGTTATCTTTGACTCTTCTTTCACAACTGACATCCTATCACATATGGTGTTAACTCTACCATCAAACTGCATTCAAATCTGACCACTTTTCTCTAATTTTTGAGGGCAGCCCTGCTCTATGTCACCCCATCTCTCCCCTGGATTTTGTCAGTAGTAATTGTTCTCAGCAAACAATTATGTTCCCTGATTCTATATTTGACCATCTCAAGAGCAGTCAGAATGATACAAAACTATGAAATATAAGTAATGTCAGATTAACTCCTCTGCCCTCCCTCCTCCATAGCATCCAGCTTCACTCAGAAAGAAGGCTGAAGTCTTTTTTTTTTTTTTTTTTTTTTTTTTGAGTCAGAGTCTCACTCTGTCGCCCAAGCTGGAGTGCAATGGCATGCTCATGGGCCACTGCAGCCTCAAACTGCTGGGCTCGGGCAATCCTTCTGCCTCAGCTGGAATTATAGGCGCTGGAACTGGTTAATTTTTTTATTTGTTGTAGAGACGAGATCTCGCCAAATTGCCCAGGCTGGTCTTTGGCTGGCCAGGCACGGTGGCTCATGCCTGTAATCCCAGCACTTTGAGAGGCAGAGGTGAGATGATGGCCTGAGTCCAGGGGTTCCACCCAGCCCGGCTAATCCAAGACTTTTGACTTGTAATTTCTGGTTGGAATGCTCTTCCCTAAAATGGATGGTTTACTCCCTGAGTTACAAGTCTTTATCACCATCTAACATATGCTATATGTTTTACTTATTTGTTTGTTGTCTGTGTCTCCCAACCCCAATGTAAGTTCCAAGATTAGCATTTCTGTTGTTTCTGCTCATTGCTATATCCTTTGTGCTGTCTACATGGTAGGTTTTCAATAAAATGTGTTCAGTGAATATTCAGGCAAACATTTTTCTCTTAAAAAAAAAATTATAGCTGGGCTCGGTGGCTCAGCCTGTAATCCCGCGCCTTTGGGAGGCTGAGGTGA
>NW_007087051.1:0-1112 GCF_000164805.1 Carlito syrichta
CCCTGCCTGCCCCCGCGGCCTCCTCCGGGAAGCCTCCCCGGCCCTCCGCGCAGGCCCTCCGGAGTCAGACGCGCCCGGGCTTCCTCCAGGACCCTCCTCTGTGGGCTCCCGCTCTGGGCCGGGTGCTCGCGCGCCCGGATCTCGGGGGGCGAGGAGGGGCTGAGAGGGCAGAGCTGCCCAGGCCCCTCCGCTGGTGGACGCAAGCCGGTCTGCCCCGGCGCCAGCGGCGACGTCCCCAGCCCAGCTTGCTCCCTCGCCGGCGCTGGGAAAGCGCCCCCGTGAAAGATGCCAAGGGCCGAGATGTTTGGGGTGGTTTATTCTGAGCCTGGTGTAAGGGACTCAGGCCCGGGACACCGTCCAGGACGTCCCGAGAACCTGTGCCCACCGCGGTTGAATCAGAGCTTGGTTCGCCTGGTTATGTATTATAATACATCTGAGGAGGACAGAAATTACAGAAAACCAAGTATCCGTAAGTGTGAGACTCGGGCTCAGCTCGGAGAGATGGAACCTCTCCAAGCCGGGCCTGCAGGCGGTAGGTGGAATCCAAGATTTCTTTTTTTTTCAGTTGGAGTCTCACTGTTGCCCAGGCTGGAGTGCAGGGGCACACTCGCGGTCACTGCAGCCTCGACGTACTGGGCTCAGGCGATCCTTCTGCCTCACCCTTCCAAGTAGCTGGAACTACAGGCGTGCACCACCGTGCCCACCTAGTTTTTAAATTTATTGTAGAGACGAGGTCTTGTCAAATTGCCCAGGCTGGTCTCGAACCTGTGGACGCAGATAATCCTCTTGCCTCAGCCTCTCAAGTTCTGGGATAACAGGGGTGAGCCACCATGCCCGGCAAGTTTCTTGATGTGTAGATGAAGCCTCAGTGGTGGCTGACTTCAGAGAGAATAGATAAGGATCTTAAAAGGTGCCCAGAGTCAGGGCATCCCCAAGAAACAGCTCTACAAGGTCATAAGATACTTTGATTTGGGACCAAAGGGGGACCCAAACTTTACCTGCATGATGATCACTTGCATACTTTTTATTTTTTTATCAATATTTTTTATTATGGTTTTGTGGGGTACAGTTAAGGGTTAGGTGTACAATTACGTTTCATTCAGGCACCCTGT
>NW_007087051.1:1518-5101 GCF_000164805.1 Carlito syrichta
CCTGCTGGGCTCCGGCGATCCTTCCGCCACAGCCTTCCAAGTAGCTGGAACTACAGGTGCACACTACCATGCCCAGCTAATTTTTTATTTATTGTAGAGAGGTGTCGCCAAGTTGCCCAGGTTGGTCTCGAACCCCCGGGCTCAGGCAATCCTCTCCCCTCAGCATTCCAAAGTGCTGGTATTACAGGCTTGACCGTGCCCGGCCTAATTTTTTGATTTATTATAGAGATGAGGTTTTGCCAAGTTGCCCAGGTTGGTCTTGAACCCATGGGCTCAGGTAATCCTCTTGCCTTAGCCTCTCAAAGTGTACTCACATCTTTAAAATAAAATAATGAAAAATTATTTGATTTTCCTTTATTTGTTACTTGATGGTATGCCAGAGCCAGGTGGGAAAGTAAACACTGTAAAGAATTAATTTAGAGCTGGGCTCAGTGGCTCAGCCTGTAATTCTGCGCCTTTGGGAGGCCGAGGCGAGTGGACTGCCTGAACCCGCGGGTTCGAGACCTGCCTGGGCAGCGAGACCTCATCTCTACAATAAATAAAAAAATCAGCCGGGCATGGTAGCGCATGCCTGTAATTCCGGCTACTTGGAAGGCTGAGGCGGAAGGATCGCCGGAGCCCGGCAGGTCGAGGCTGCGGTGACCGGGAGCGGCTGCTGCATTCCAGTCTGGGCAACAAAGTGAGACTCCGACTCAAAAAAAAAAAAAAAAAGAATTAATTTAGGCCCCTTAGTTAGGAATTTGGCAAGGTAAAAAAGGTCAGAGTGTAGTTCTCAGAGCAAACAAGCACACCACACTCACGTCCTGCCCGTGCCCTCCCAGATGACACAAGGAACTCCCCCCCCATCAACTACCATCCCTTCCCCCAGGGTGGGCATGTGCCTGCCAGGCCTCCCTGCTTCCGTTGAGCCCAGCCCCTTCCGTCCCTTCAGTTTCCACACGGCTGCCAGAAGGGTCTTGGAAAAACCAACCACACAAATATTATGCAGATTGATTGACTGGGAGTCGGAGTTTCACTCTGTCCCCCAGGTTGGAGTGCAGTGGCATGCTCACAGCCAGCACAGCCTAGAGCTGCTAGGCTCAGGGGATCCTTCCACCTCAACCTTCCATATTCAGCTTTAAAAAAGAATGAAGGCTGGGTGCGGTGGCTCACGCCTATAATCCCAGCACTTTGGGAGGCCAAGGCGTGTGAATTGCATGAGCCTACAGGGTCGAGAACCACCTGGGCAACTTGATGAGCCCATGTCTCTACAAAAAAACAAAAATTAGCCAGGTGTGGTAGCATGCACCTGTAGTTCCAGCTACTAGGAAGGCTGAGGCAGAAGGATCACCTGAGCCCAGCAGGTGGAGGCTGCGATGGCCATGAGCGTGTCTGCGTGCTCCGGCACTCCAGTCTGGGTGACAGAATGAGACTCCAACTCAAAAAAAAAAAAAGAATGAATACTGGACTCACACCTGTAGTCCCAGCACTTTGGAAGTGGAGGTGAGAGAACTGTTTGAATCCAGGAATTAGAGACCAGCCTGAGCAACATAGCAAGACTGTCTACAAAAAAAAAAAATTAAATTCTGATACATGATACAAAATGGACTAAAGTTACAAGAAAAAAGCAGGGTGTGGTGGCTCACTCTGTAATCCCAGCACTTTGGGAGGCAGAGGCGAGAGGATTGCCTGAGCCCAGGGGTTCAAGACCAGCCTGGGGAACTGGCAAGACCTCATCTCTACAATAAACCAAAAAATTAGCCAGGCGTGGTGGCAAACGTTTGTAGTCCCAGCTACTTGGAAAGCTGTGGCAGAAGAATCACCTGAGCCCAGCAGGTTGAGAAGTCGAGGCTGCAGTGGCCGTGAGCATGCCACTGCATTCCAGCCTGGGCAACAGTGAGACTCCAACTCAAAAAAAAAGGACAGTTATCTGAGAAATGTGAGTCCCTTTAAATTGTCAGACTCAGGCAACCCCTTCAGGTCCCCTCCCACTGTGGGAGCTTTTCTGTTCTCTCAATAAACCTTGCTTTCTAAAAAATAAAATAATAAATTGTCAGACTCGCCAGGTGTGGTGGCTCAAGCCTGTAATCCCAGCACATTGGGAGGCCGAGGTGAGAAGAATGTCTGAGCTCAGGGGTTCGAGACCAGTCAGGTCAACTTGGTAAAACTTCTTCTCTACAATACATTAAAAAAATAAGCCAGGCGTGGTAGCATGCACCTGTTGTTACAGCTACTTGGAAGGTTGAGGCAGAAGGATCACCTGAGCCCAGCAGGTCGAGGCTTAGGTGGCCATGAGTGTGCCACTGCACTCTAGCTGGGTGACAGAGTGAGAGTCCTACTCAAAAAGTTTTTTTTATAACTTTTTTGTTTTAGTCAAGTTTCCCAGGCTGATCTCAAACCCCTGAGCGCAGGGAACCCTGTTGCCTCTGCCTCCCAAAATGCTGAGATTATAGTGTGAACCACCGTACCCTTTTATCTTATAACTTTCATCCATTTTGTAGCATGTATCAGAATTTGATTTTTTGGACTAGCCTGCTATGTTGTCCAGGCGAGTCTGAACTCCTAGTCTCAAAGAACCTCTCAACTTCCACTTCCCAAAGTGCTGGGACTACAGGCGTGAGTCCAGTCTTCATTCCATTTTTTTTTCTCCTGCGTTTTCTAAGGTTCTTATAGTTTGAGGTTTTTTTCATTCCTTTTTAAAGCTGAATATGGAAGGCTGAGAAAGAAGAATTGCCTGAGTCCAGAAGGTCTAGGCTGTGGTGACCGTGAGCGTGCCCCTGTATTCCAGCCTGGGCAACAGAATGAGACTCTGATTCAAAAAAAAAAAAAAAGAAAACAAAACAAAATTAGCCAGCGCGTTGCCTGTCATCCCAGTGAGAGGACTGCCTGAGCTCAGGGGTTCGAGACCAGCCTGAGCAACCTGGCAAGACCGCGTCTCTACAATAAATCAAAAAACTAGCCAGGTGTGGTGGCACGTGCTTGTGCTTCCAGCTACTTGGAAGCCTGAGGCGGATGGATCGCCTGAGTCCAGCAGGTTGAGGCTGCGGTGTCTGTGAGCGTGCCCCTGCACTCCAGCCTGGGTGACAGAGTGGGACTCCGACTCAAAAGAAAAGAAAAATCGAAAACATTATGCTGAACTTCTTCCAGACCCCCAAAGACAAACACTGTGTGGCTTTACTCACATGAGGCTCCCTCAAGTGGCCCAAATAATTGAAACAGAGAGCAGAAGGGTGGGTGCCGGGGGAAGGGAGAGCCCGGAATGGGGAGGTATCAAGGACAGTTTCATTGTGGGAGGAGAAAAAATTGCGATGGATGGTGCTGATCCCACCCACAACGTGGATGCACCGAATGCCACAGAACTGTGCGCTCAAAAATGGCTCAAGGGCTCAGTGTTGTGCGCCATTTGAAAACATTCACAACACGCCCCGTCTTCCCTTGGCAATTGCAATGAAGTACCATCCTTCCTGGCCGGTCTCCCACTTCACCCCAAACGTGTGACCTTGAGCAGGAAAACCCTCGCGTGCCCAACGCCCCCGTCTGTGAAACGCGGGCAGGGGCGGCGAGGACGTCGAGGACGGTGGAATTCACACACCAGCACCCGATG
>NW_007087051.1:6089-9703 GCF_000164805.1 Carlito syrichta
ACGAGGCCGAGGCGGTCGCGTCTCTTCGTTTCTCCCGAGCCACTTGGAAGAGCAAAGGCCTCCCGGCACAGGCATCGAGCTGCCTCCCACCAGCAGGCCCCTGCGTGGCTGAGGGCTGCAGGGCGCGGGTCTCGGCTTGGGGCGTTTCCCAGTGCCTTCTGCGGCCCTGCCTGGACCCGCGAGGCCACCGCTGAGGGCGGGGATGCACGTGCCCGGCTCTGGTAACCGCGGGTTGGGGTTGTCTTCTCCAGGTCATTGGCGAGCTGAACGGAAAGAATATCGAGGACGTCATTGCCCAGGGTGAGTTTATTCGGAGGCACTTGGCGTTTTCGGGGTCCATTCTAATCCCTGCCGGCCCTGCCGTGGCCTGCCAGGTTTCGCTTGTGGACTAGAGCAGCCTAGAAGCCCCACTCTGAGTGAGCAGGACTCCAGTGGGCTTCGTCCAGTGGGAGCTTCTGGACACGCCCAGGAGGGGTGGCAGGGGAGCCCTGTGTCCTCGCTGGACCCGAGGTGGGTCCTCCTAAGCCTGGCTACCCCGCGGGGGCCTTTCCCCGGGCTTTCTCTGAAGATTGGTGTCTGGAGAATTTGGGTCAGATAAACAGTTATCACCACATGCCTTATGTGAAGGGACTGGGGGCGGGACTAAGGGTGCCAAGATGGGCCACAGGCTCCTGCCTCCTTGGTTTGGCAGGTGGTTTTCTGTTGACATCAGGCTGGAGCTGGGGGAGGCTTGTTTGGAAGTGGAGCTGCTGGGGCAGCCGTCCTGTCCCTGTGCATGTGACCAGGGCAAAGCCAGCTCAGCAGGCAGCCTGGCCCATGAGCTCTGTGGCCAAAGAGCCGAACACAAAGCAGCAGGCACATTTATTAGTGCAAAACATGACAGACTCAACTCTGGTGGGGGACACTGTGGGCTGAGTTCCTAGAAGCAGGCTCCTGGGTAGAAAAACCTGGTGGGCTAGGGTAGAGCATGAGGCATCCCTGACAGTGAATATCACAGGGTCCGGTCCCTGAGTTGGGCAAGGTGGTTGCAGTTCAGCTCAGGATCTGGGGCCAAACCCTTGCTCTGGCTGGGGTGGCAAAGTCAAGCCTGCCTTTTAAAGCACCTGGGTGGGAGTGGTGCCCGTGTTCTGGGAGAACGGGGACTCTGACAGGAGCCCTGCTGCGGTCTAGGCTTACTGGGCGTCTTCCAGGTTTTCACCTGCTCTAATCTTGTCTGTGCTCTCTAGGTATTGGCAAGCTTGCCAGTGTGCCCGCCGGCGGTGGTGCCGTGGCCGTCTCTGCTGCCCCGGGCTCCGCGGCTCCGGCTGCTGGCTCTGCCCCGGCTGCAGGTAAGGGTAAGTGGTGTCCTGGTGGGTGGGCCTGGGCTGGGGCTCAGACTGGCGGCTCTGCCCAGAGTCTGGCCTGGCCCTCTGGGCAGCGCTCACAATGCCCCCCCTTTTCCACAGCAGAGGAGAAGAAAGACGAGAAGAAGGAGGAGTCCGAAGAGTCAGACGACGACATGGGGTTTGGCTTGTTCGACTGAACCCCTGCTCCCTGCAAATAAAGCCTTTTTACGTAGCTCTCGAGTGTTGCCTGGTGCCTCTGCTGCAGGCCGCAAGGCCGCTGCCCGCAGGTGGGAGCAGCGTCTGACTCCAGAGAACTGTGGGGGCTCCTGGGGGCAGCCAGGAGACCTTCCGGAACAGGAACGGCGGGACACGGGTTTGGAGGAGCATCTGGGGTCGTGGGGAGAGGCAGGACCTGAGCTTATCTCAGGGTGGGGGTATTCCCTGCAGGGATCCTGGTAGTGTCGTCACGCCCTAGAAAGCCTGGGCTACCACTTGGCTTCTTGGGACCTGTTCTGTGATTGGGCCAGCCGCTGTCTTGTTGGCATGTGTGTGGGGCTTGTGGCAGGGGCCAGAGGGTCCTGTGCTGCTGTTACTGGGTCCTTGGGTGTGCCCACATTGGGGCTGAGGACAGGCTGCTGTTCTGGCCCTGTTGTGTGTAGCTCCTGGGCCTTGGGTCCTCTGCCCGCCAATGCAGGACCCTCAGGAGATGGTCTTCTTTTCCTTCCCCAGGCCTGGGGACAGCAACCCGTGATTGGCTGGTGTGTCATGCACCTGTGTGCCAGGGGCACTGGCTACCTGGCTTAATTCTGAAGGGTTAGAGTGAGATGAGTGCGGCCCCGTTGGGGTGGCCTCCAGTGGGAGGCCTAGACTTGGAGGAGGACAGAGGCCCCAAGGAGACTGAGCATGGGGTGGGGACAGGCAGGGAGCCACCCAAGGTCCTGAGATGAGGGAATCCAAAGTCTCTGAACTGGGGGCAGTTTCTCACCCCTGTCATCCCAGCACTTTGAAAGACCAGGGCAGGATTGTTTGAGGCGGGGAACCAGAGACCAGCCTGATCAACAGTGAAAAGGGTGGGAATGATTCCAGGGGAGGAGTGGAGGCGGCTTGAACCCATGATGGGGTGCGGTGGATAACAGGAGAATGGTCATGGCAGGCCCCAGCTCTGGGTGAAGTGACCAGTGTGTAATGTTGGGGACAGGGCTGTGGGCACCCCAGGGGAGTGGACCCTGCGTGGTGGATGCAGAGCTCAGAATTCCAGCCTTGGGCGCTGTGTCAACCAGAGGGCACCATGGGAGTGAACTTGAGCCTGCTGGGGGTTCTCATCTGCAGCCACTTGGAGTTCCTTCTGGGGGCATGTCCTCACCCCAGCCAGGGTTCTGGGAAGGACTGCCCTGTTCCTGGCTTCCAGGCCTCCCTGGGGAGGAATATGTACCCAAAACAGCCTGACAGGCTGTGGAAATGGGGGCAGAGGTCTCCCTGCACTGTGGCAGCGCAACCCACCCAGGTGACGGTCCCTCAGACGGGGGCTGGGAGGTGGTTGTGGGAAGGACCCTAAACCCTCAGCATCCCCCTCGGCGGTCACCCTGACCGCCCCCTCAAGCGTGCTGCCTCCAGCATCACCCAGGACTCCAGTCGCTTGGAGTCCCCAGGCGCCCCTGGCCCACCAGCCCTCGACACCACCCCAAGCCGCCTTCCTTCTCGCAGTGCCCCTGTCACTCCATACATCCAAAGCAGTCGTGGATGTCCCACGCGCACAGAAGATGTTTTGGTTTTTTTTTGAGTTGGAGTCTCACTCTACCACGCCCGGCTGATTTTTGATTTATTGTAGAGATGAGGTCTCGCCAAGTTGCCCAGGCGGGTCTCGAGCCCGCGGGCTCCCAAAGGCGCGGATGACAGGCTGAGCCCCCGAGCCCGCCTGAGATTTTCACTACAGTCTGAGATTTTCACTACAATCTGGTCGTGTCCTCTGGTTGACCCTCTCCCGCCACAGCTGTCTTCTCCCCTCAGTTCCCCACCCTGGGTCTTTGCACATGCCGCTTGGCTACCTGGGCAGCCCTACGCCCTGGTCTGGTTAACTGCTCATTTGGTGTCTCCTCCCCAGGGAAGCGCCCCGGAACGCCCGAGCGTCCACCTGCCCCCAGTAGGGCAGGGTCTGGCTGACCTTCCTCGCTGGGCTGTGCGATGGCTGGGAGCACAGACGCCGAGGACTGGACAGCATGACCCCGGATGGCCCTGTCCCGTGAGGCCCTGAGCCCTGTGCTGTGGGGCCCTGAGGGGCAGCCCCAAGGC